>NW_027942036.1:0-218 GCF_054177405.1 Leptonychotes weddellii | reverse complement strand
GTATCAAAGGCTAAAATATCAGTAAGATTAGATACTTGTCATTTCTCTTTTTTCCTTGATGAAAATAAGGCCACTCTTCATAGACATGAAACACTTTTGATTATCATTTACTATATGAGATCAAAGTTGATTAATATGAGCTTGACAAAACATTTCAAAATATTGCAATTTCACAATTAATGGATGCTAAAAAAAATGCCATGTATCAATAGCAAAAT
>NW_027942035.1:0-218 GCF_054177405.1 Leptonychotes weddellii | reverse complement strand
TTGATTTGATCTCTGCCCCAGGCACTGTCTCACTTTGAGAATCCTTTCAGATTGGAGGGATTGGAAATGAGAAATAGTTAGACTTTCAACCCAGCAATTCCTCATCCTCCTACGGTCCCTTTAAATTTTTCTTGAATATCTGCTCTCTCCCACATCTTTCCAGCTAAAAGAAGCCACCTGACCCTTCTCACGTTCTACGCGAAAATCATCTTTCCATG
>NW_027942034.1:0-218 GCF_054177405.1 Leptonychotes weddellii | reverse complement strand
TTGTCCTTTTATTTCTCCTATCTCTATAGAAGGAATTTGTACCTCTTATTGCCAGGCAGTCTCTATTGTGTCTTCTTGTAGTGTCTTCCACGTGAACAGCATAAGTTTGGAGCACTAGTTTGATTATTATGTTTATACAAATTTTAATAAATTGAATAGGTAGCACCATATATATGGAATTAAAAAAAAAAAAAAAAAAACACTTGCCAAACCTTTAT
>NW_027942033.1:0-218 GCF_054177405.1 Leptonychotes weddellii | reverse complement strand
GGGAATGGATTGCCCTTCTAACCTCCTAAGTGGTTAAAGCTTTGATAGAATGGTTGCTAAGGAAAGAAATACTTGCTGAATAAATAAATGAATGAAAGGCTTGATTCATAAACTAGAAATGCAACAGGAAGAATCGGGGGATATTCCAAGAAAGGCCTCAAAAGAATTATAATTCCTGGGGCGCCTGGGTGGCTCAGTCATTAAGCATCTGCCTTCAG
>NW_027942032.1:0-218 GCF_054177405.1 Leptonychotes weddellii | reverse complement strand
TTTGATGGCTTTTGACTCCGGTTTATCTCCGCCCTGTCAAATACCACAGTCAACGCTTAGGAGCACTGTAGAGGTAGGCATTTTCCTGATGGCTCTGAAGGTTGTGTGAATTCTTTTTATTAATGGGAAAATCAGGGTTTGAGGGAGGTGTAATGTCCAAGACAGGAGGCCTGCAGAGAGGAAGGGCCGGGGCGGGGGGGTTGTGCAAAGACTATGGT
>NW_027942031.1:0-218 GCF_054177405.1 Leptonychotes weddellii | reverse complement strand
TTAACGACTGAGCCACCCAGGCGCCCCTGGGATTCTGTGTAATTTTAAAATATGTATTCAATTCTGAAAATATGTGAAACCTAAAAGGGCATGAAGTCACCATTTTAGGGAGGATGGGACCAGAACTCTCCGTAGTCACCTCAGAGGTTCCTGGCCAGCACATACTTGGTAAGTACCCTAGGACACAGCCCTGCACAAAGAGTCCTGTCCTATGGACG
>NW_027942030.1:0-218 GCF_054177405.1 Leptonychotes weddellii | reverse complement strand
TTTATACAAGGTTACAAGCCTTTAGAATAAGAAACAGTAAGTAATTTCATAGCCTGCTGGTACCAAATTTACAGAAGTGATTATTCCAACATACTGGTTTATATGGTATATATTAATAGCTTCCAGATTTATTTAAATGAAGTGTCTCATGCATTCAATAGTATTTGAATGCCTGCTGATGCTAGATACTGTAACTAGGCATGTAGGAATTAGCAGTA
>NW_027942029.1:0-218 GCF_054177405.1 Leptonychotes weddellii | reverse complement strand
TGTGTGTGTGTGTTTTAGAATTTCTAGTAGCGCATTGTAGTTAAGGTAGTTTTTCCAACACCACCGAACAGTTAACTCAGCCCTCACACCGCCTACCTGCAGCCAGCGTCAGATCCCGCAGGTTAAGGGCTCCGTCCCACAAGACGGCCCCCTCGCTCCTACTTCTGACACCAGCTGCAAGTCCAGGTCCCCTGTGCTTTGGCTCCCAGCTAGACATC
>NW_027942028.1:0-218 GCF_054177405.1 Leptonychotes weddellii | reverse complement strand
TCTATTTAAAGAACTAGCTTTTGGTTTTATTTTCTTAAAGTGTATTTTTAAGAATCCCCAACTCAGTGTGATGGAGGGGGCGGAGCAAGATGGCGGAGGAGTAGGAGACCTGGATTTCGTCTCCTCTCAGGAATTCAGCTGGATAGGGATCAAACCATTCTGAACACCTACAAACTCAACAGGAGATCGAAGAAAAGAAGAGCAACAACTCTCTCATC
>NW_027942027.1:0-218 GCF_054177405.1 Leptonychotes weddellii | reverse complement strand
TCCCTCTCTGATACTTTTGTCCTGAATGCTGATTGCTAGATCTCTCATTCTGATGTCTTACTCAGGGACAGCTTCATGCTCAGGATGATTTCCAGCCTTTTTCCTCAATCAGACTTTTACATTCCACTATTCACTTCCCCAGACACCTGTTCTCTTCTAGGTGAATCTACATGTTAATGACTAATAAACACTAATCCCTATGGATAAATCAGATATCC
>NW_027942026.1:0-1269 GCF_054177405.1 Leptonychotes weddellii | reverse complement strand
AAAAAAAAATATATATATATATACATAATTTATCTCTCAAACTACTTTGGGTGCGATACCACCACGTGGATGGCCTATAGTCAACCAAACCTCAAAATGTATACAGGGGAACTCATATTCCCACCTCTGAATTTGTCCCTCCCTGTGTTTTTCACTCAATGAATCACTCTGCCACTCACCCAGGGACCTGTACCTGATACATGGAGTCATTTTTTATTCCTTTCAAACTTTCATCAAATTAATCAGTAAGTCTTATTGATTCCACCTCCTAAATATCTTTCAACTCAGTCCATTCCCTTCACCCTCACCATCATTAACCACCATCGCTGTCCAGAGGTGGTTTGTCTCTCACCTAGATCTCTTGCTCCCAATCCATTCTTTACATGTAAACCAGAGTGGTATTTGTAAAATGAAGAATCAGTTATATTACTCTCATCCACCTTCTGGAAACCCTCTAGTGCCCTCCCTTTCCTGTGATAAATTTATAATTCTGAACCTGGTCACTAGGCACCCCTTCATTAGTCTCCAGCTGGTCTTTCCTGTCCCATTTCGGACTCTTCCCTTGAGAGCTATCTTAAACTTCTTTCAATTCCTCAAACTTACCAGTGTTCTATTGCTTTTGCATTTTGGGTACTATTTTCTCTTCCTGAGACATTGATCCTTTGGGTATCAGCTTAAACATTTCACTTTCTTTGGGAGATTTTTTCTGACCTTATACTAGATGTGGCCTCCAGCTATGTCTTCCAAAACGTCCTATGTTTCCCTTACTACTACACTCATTTGTGGTCATTGCTTGGCAAGTGAAGTCTATTTTTTTGCTGTCTTCTGTTTTTAAACTTTCCTTCCCTATATAACATCAGAGTAATATGTTTCTTTATCTAATTATTTCCCTAGTTTTCTTCATCTCCTATAATTAATTTATACCTCAATTTTGTGCTCAACTTTCTTCATTTTTTTAAAATTAGAAAATTAATCTAGAGATTAATATACATTAGGAAAGTGTACAATTATATCAGCTCTTCTCACCTCCCATTAGATGGATTTTATTTGAGTTAATTTGTGAGAATTATTCCATAAGCAGTGTAATGAAGATTGGACAAAGCATATTTTAAGATGAATTATTTTTTTTAAAAAATAAACCTGATGAAATAAATATTTCCTCACAGCTTTTAAATTGGAAGATTAACACCACATATATCAACATAATTATTTTTTTCTCCTCGAGTTAGAAGCTTATCAGATGGGTACAGAGAGTTGGAGAGGTGATGG
>NW_027942025.1:0-218 GCF_054177405.1 Leptonychotes weddellii | reverse complement strand
TTCTGGAAGCCTGTGCAGGACTTGACATGACGCCCCAAGATTTCACATAGCTGAGGACGTTTTGCCTGTGGAGGAAGAGGGCAGAGGTAGTAATCCAAGTGGCACGAGGGAGCTTTCTGAGGTGATGGAAACACTCAATATCTTGATTATAATGGCGGTTACATGACTTTATATCTTAGTCAAATCTCATAGAACTATACGCCTTAAAATGGCAAATA
>NW_027942024.1:0-218 GCF_054177405.1 Leptonychotes weddellii | reverse complement strand
TCACATCCAGAGAAGCCCAGTCCAACACGGAATGCCACCTTCCAAAGTGATTCCAAAGATTTCTCATCTCTTCTTGCCATTTGCAACGACGTGGATGGAACTGGAGGATATTATGTTGAGTGAAATAAGTCAAAAAGAGAAAGACATGTATCATATGATCTCACTGATATGAGGAATTCTTAATTGCAGGAAACAAACTAAGGGTTGCTGGAGTGGGG
>NW_027942023.1:0-218 GCF_054177405.1 Leptonychotes weddellii | reverse complement strand
TAATTCTTTAAAGGACCAACTTCTAGTTTTGTTGATCTGATCTACTGTGTTTCTGGTTTCTAACCGATTAATCACTGCTCTAATCTTAATTATCTCTCTTCTAATGCGTAGCTTAGGAATCGTTTGTTGCTTTTTCTCTAGTTCTTTAAGGTGTAAAGTTAGTTGGTGAATTCGGGATCTTTCTATTTTTTTGAGTGAGGCTTGGATGGCTATGTATT
>NW_027942022.1:0-218 GCF_054177405.1 Leptonychotes weddellii | reverse complement strand
TGCATAACACCCAGTGCTCCATGTAGAACGCGCCCTCTTTAATACCCATCACCAGGCTAAACCATCCTCCCACCCCCTCCCCTCTAGAACCCTCAGTTTGTTTTTCAGAGTCCATCATCTCTCATAGTTCGTCTCCCCCTCCGAATTCCCCCCCTTCATTCTTCCCCTCCTGCTATCTTCCTTTTCTTTTTTTTTTTTTTAAGATTTATTTATTTGAG
>NW_027942021.1:0-218 GCF_054177405.1 Leptonychotes weddellii | reverse complement strand
TTTATTCTTAATAATATTCAAGGAACATTCAAGTACACATATTAATATCATACCATCTTCTCTAAATATTAGTTTCTTTTTTTCTAAATTTTTTTTTTTTAAGATTTTTATTTATTTGCGAGAGAGAGAATGAGAGACAGAGAGCATGAGAGGGAGGAGGGTCAGAGGGAGAAGCAGACTCCCTGCTGAGCAGGGAGCCTGATGTGGGACTCGATCCC
>NW_027942020.1:0-218 GCF_054177405.1 Leptonychotes weddellii | reverse complement strand
GTGAAATAGTGAATGTATCAAAAATAACAAGTGGACAGAGGGAACCCTGAACCCATGCCTCCTGCCACATTACTGTTCAAACCAGTATACGCTGCTCCGTATTTTCAAATTTCTGTAACTTCAAAACCCAGAGTAGAGTACTGATAACAAAAGATGAATTTCAGCAGGAAAGACAGAGCACGAAAATAAAACATTTTTTAAGAAGGTTCAGACTCCTC
>NW_027942019.1:0-218 GCF_054177405.1 Leptonychotes weddellii | reverse complement strand
TTGGTTCTGATTGGCATGGGGCAGCCCTTGAATATTAAGTGTCAGGGAACGAACAAAAACACAATGAAAGCGATCTGATCAATACTACTGAGTACAGATCTTGCAGTCTTCACAATATCAAATTTGAAGTCAACTACTGAAAACAGGTGAAGATATCAGACTACAGACTAGATCAATGATCAAAGAAGACTGTGGATCTTGTGCCATCAGAACTGTGG
>NW_027942018.1:0-218 GCF_054177405.1 Leptonychotes weddellii | reverse complement strand
TTCCTATTTGCCACCCCCAGCAGACAGATGTACTTCAGTCCTTATCCTGGGTTTCCCTTTGAGTCTGATGTAAAGGAGTCTTTGTTGGAATGTTACTTCCTTGATACCACACATTTCTGGTCCTCCTTGTTCTCCTTGGCTGTTCCAGCTTGTGTCCTTCAAGTTTCTCTTCCTCCACCTCTTTCTTTTTTTTTTTTTTTATTCTTATGTTAATCCCC
>NW_027942017.1:0-218 GCF_054177405.1 Leptonychotes weddellii | reverse complement strand
TAGTTTGATCTCTTCTCAGTGAAAAAGTTCACCTTTTGTATCTTTCCTAACTTCAGTGTAAATTCAGGCATATTCATGGGGCGACTGCGTGGCTCAGTCGGGTAAGCGTTGGCCTTCAGCTCCGGTCATGATCCCAGGGTCCTGGGATCGAGTCCCACATCAGGCTCCCTGCTCGGCGGGAAGCCTGCTTCTCCCTCTAGTCCTCTCCCCTCTCATGC
>NW_027942016.1:0-218 GCF_054177405.1 Leptonychotes weddellii | reverse complement strand
TCCTAGAACTCATCACACCACAAAATTTCTACTGGTGAGAGTGAAAACCCATGTAGGTTGATATTGCACCTTTATACTTGCATTTGATGGCATGAGTTTAATCAATGCAAGACATCTTCAGTCTTTGCAAAACTGTACATGTGTAAATCAAATCTCCAGGAAATCCCTTTATAATTACTCATCTCTCTCACTTTTTTTTCTAAACAAAAGAGGCTGAG
>NW_027942015.1:0-1269 GCF_054177405.1 Leptonychotes weddellii | reverse complement strand
GTGGGGCTCGATCCCAGGACCCCGGGATCATGACCTGAGCCGAAGGCAGACGCTTCACCGACTGAGCCACCCAAGTGCCCAAGACGAGTAATCCCAGCCAGAGCGGCCTTTCTTTTGCTCTCCTTTGAGTCTTGCAGTGGATACGTGAGCTCTGCCCTTCTCTGGCTCCTACCCCGTCCCTGGAGCCCGCCCAGGCCTGCAGTCCTCTCTCGGGCACATGGTGCTCTTCTAAGTCACAGCCAGTGCTCCTGCCACACACCTGCAGGGGATGTGGTGGGGGTGCTAGGTCATCACACCAGCCCCTGCCTGCCTCAGCAATTCGCCCTCCTCACGCTCCATGCTGTGCACTCTGCACTTGGATGATCCTTTCATAGTTTTCGCCTATTACTGTTCTGAGTGTTTTTTTCCTATTCTTATTAATCTAATGCCATCATCTTTCTATATTCTGGGAATTCCTCAAAATTCCTTGTCCACAGGTGATACCCCTAATTTAGAAAACATCTGTTCTCTCATTTAGGGCCTTGAGGGGAGAGTGGATGCATTTGTCTTATACCATTTTGAACCAAAATCTTGATTCAGTCACCTTCACTTATTATTCATCTGTAGTAATGAGATTATAAGAGCTTGGAGCAGTGCCTGGAACCTAGTAGGTGATTAACGAGTGTTGGCTCAGTGTCGAGTGAGTGAAGGTTAAGTACTTGGTACGTTAAGGTGCTCTCGTGAAGACGGTGGAGTAGGAAGATCCTGGGATCACCTTGTCCCATGGATACACCTAGATAATATCCACATCAGTGTAAATAACCCCAAAAAATGACCTGAAGACTGGCAGAAAAAATTCTCCACAGCTAAATGTAGAGGAGGCCATGTTGAAGAGGATAGGAAGGGCGGAGACAGGGTTGGAAGCCAGATGGACCTGTGGGACTGTACATGGGGGGAGGGACACCATGGGCTCAGAGAGGGGAGAAGAGCAGACCCCATCCAGGAACCCCAGGTATGAAGAACCTGCACTGGGAAGATGGATCCCCATAACATTAGCTTTGAAAACCAGAGGGGCCTAACTTTGTGAGTTCTTACAATCAGTGGGGCTTAACACCTAGAACTTTAAAAAATCAACCGGCTTGGCTCTGGAAGAGCTGGGAGACGAAGAGGAAACTGAAGTCCCACCCTTACAGAGACAGTACAACTAACAGCCCCATGGAAATACAGCATAGAAACAGCAGTTTGATAAACTCCTTGGGTGTATGGGAGGGAGATTTATTTACTATTCTC
>NW_027942014.1:0-218 GCF_054177405.1 Leptonychotes weddellii | reverse complement strand
AGGGGCACAGTCACAATCCCCCCCCCCCATCTTGGCAGGGGGGAAAGGAGAGGTCAGCCTGTCACAAAGGATTCTGCTTCCCAACCAACTCCTCCCGAGTTTCCTAATTTGGTCGCTTTATTGCAAACCATTTTAGAGAGCTTCTGGCATCCTGAGAGCAAGGACAAACCATTTCTGAGGGTTTTGAGTAGGGTGTGGAAGGCACCGCGCCCAAATTT
>NW_027942013.1:0-218 GCF_054177405.1 Leptonychotes weddellii | reverse complement strand
TTCTGGAAGCCTGTGCAGTACTTGACATGACGCCCCAAGATTTCACATAGCTGAGGACGTTTTGCCTGTGGAGGAAGAGGGCAGAGGTAGTAATCCAAGTGGCACGAGGGAGCTTTCTGAGGTGATGGAAACACTCAATATCTTGATTATAATGGCGGTTACATGACTTTATATCTTAGTCAAATCTCATAGAACTATACGCCTTAAAATGGCAAATA
>NW_027942012.1:0-218 GCF_054177405.1 Leptonychotes weddellii | reverse complement strand
TTTGATGGCTTTTGACTCAGGTTTATCTCCGCCCTGTCAAATACCACAGTCAACGCTTAGGAGCACTGTAGAGGTAGGCATTTTCCTGATGGCTCTGAAGGTTGTGTGAATTCTTTTTATTAATGGGAAAATCAGGGTTTGAGGGAGGTGTAATGTCCAAGACAGGAGGCCTGCAGAGAGGAAGGGCCGGGGCGGGGGGGTTGTGCAAAGACTATGGT
>NW_027942011.1:0-218 GCF_054177405.1 Leptonychotes weddellii | reverse complement strand
TCATCAGAAAGAATTGGAATCAGAAAATAGTGGCATGGATGCATTTGAAGGACAGATTTGTTTGAGCTCTTCCATGCAAATGTACCCAAAGGAGACCTCTAAAGATTTCAAGGAACAAGCTACATCCATGGTAATAAAGTGATCTCAGATAATAGAGAGCATTCAGTTTTAGGAAAATTGATATTTTTCCCCATCTTTTATTTGAATTTAACCCTCGT
>NW_027942010.1:0-218 GCF_054177405.1 Leptonychotes weddellii | reverse complement strand
TTTATACAAGGTTACAAGACTTTAGAATAAGAAACAGTAAGTAATTTCATAGCCTGCTGGTACCAAATTTACAGAAGTGATTATTCCAACATACTGGTTTATATGGTATATATTAATAGCTTCCAGATTTATTTAAATGAAGTGTCTCATGCATTCAATAGTATTTGAATGCCTGCTGATGCTAGATACTGTAACTAGGCATGTAGGAATTAGCAGTA
>NW_027942009.1:0-218 GCF_054177405.1 Leptonychotes weddellii | reverse complement strand
GTTTGTTTCTCAGAGTCCATAGTCTCTCATGGTTCATCTCCCCCTATTTCCCCCCGTTCATTCTTCCCCTCCTGCTATCTTTTTTTTTAACATATAATGTATTATTTGTTTCAGAGGTACAGGTCTGTGATTCATCAGTCTTACACAATTCACAGCCCTCACCATAGCACATACCCTCCCCAATGTCTATCACCCAGCCACCCCATCCCTCCCACCCC
>NW_027942008.1:0-218 GCF_054177405.1 Leptonychotes weddellii | reverse complement strand
TGTAGCTGTTAGCCATTTATATGTCTTCTTTGGGGAAAAAAAAAACAACAACATCTATTCAGATCCCTTGTCCATTTTTAATCAGATTATTTTGGAGTTTCTTCACTGCTAAGTTTTATGATTTCGTTATATATTTTGGATATTAATTCCTTATGAGATATTTGCTTTGTAAATATCTTCTCCCATTCTGTAGGTTGCTCTTCATTTTGTTGATTGTT
>NW_027942007.1:0-218 GCF_054177405.1 Leptonychotes weddellii | reverse complement strand
TATTTGAGACAGAGAGAATGAGAGACAGAGAGCATGAGAGGGAGGAGGGTCAGAGGGAGAAGCAGACTCCCTGCCGAGCAGGGAGCCCGATGCGGGACTCGATCCCGGGACTCCAGGATCATGACCTGAGCCGAAGGCAGTCGCTTAACCAACTGAGCCACCCAGGCGCCCTGTATTTTTAAATAAAAGAAAAAAAAAAGGAATTGCATACAGATATT
>NW_027942006.1:0-1269 GCF_054177405.1 Leptonychotes weddellii | reverse complement strand
GTATTTGTGTGGATTTTCAGCCATTACAACAACATTAAAATAATAATAAACACTGATTGAATATTTCTCTTATGTCTGGCCCTCTATTAAGAACTTTATATTCATTGTCTCATTTGATATTCACCACAACCCTGTAAGTTGGGTACTATTATTTTCTTCTTTTCATAAATGAGAAAAGTAAAATTCTAGAAAGGTTCAAAAGCTTGTGCAAGGCACACAAAAAGTGGCGTAGCTGGGACATGTATCCACTCAACATCAAAATACTTTATCCCTGAAGCTGTATTGTATTTATCTTGTAATGTTAATAACGAGGGAGCAGGTGTGGTTTCTCCTCAAACATTTAAACTCAGTGCAATAAATGGAAGTTTAGGGCGCCTGGGTGGCTCAGTCGGTTAAGCGACTGCCTTTATGGCTCAGGCTATGATCCTGGAGTCCCAGGATCGAGTCCCATGTCCGGCTCCCTGCTCATCGGGGAGCCTGCTTCTCCCTCTGACCCTCCCCCCCTTCTCATGCCCTCTCTCTCTCAAGTAAATAAATAAAATCTTTAAAAAAAAAAAGTAAGTTTATATTTTCCACAACAAAACGTAGTGTCTTTCCCAAATCTCCAGTTTATTCAGAAACAGCAAACACAAACTGACCAAGTAAGGATTTTTCAAAATTAATTCAAGATATATTCAGCCAATTTAAGGTTTTGTCCTATCACTTTATCTCAGGGGAGACATCTAAATTCTAGGGCCTATATTAATAAAGAGTTGTAAGATTCAGTAGCGATGACAAGTTAACCCTAAAACATCATTGGCTTATCATTTAAAGCTTATTTCTGCTATGGAGTCTGACAGCTTTCTTCTAAATGGTCCTTTAGGAGACCAATCATACTAGCTTCATCCATGGCTCATCTATCTCAACATGTTACCTCCATGATTGCTGTGACAGAGAAAAGGATGTCTGGGGCTAGAAAGGGGCTTTCACTGCCATCGCCCAGAAGTGACATATCACTTCCACTCACAATCCATTGGTTAAAACTAGTCGCCTGGTCCTACCCAAGTTCAAGGTAGCTGTGGGAACATGTGGTTATAGATATTGAGTGAACATAAATTCTTCTGACACATGGCTGATGAAGCATTATGTCAGTGAAGGGAAATGTCTAGTCCTTGGCCCATATATGATGTTAGCATCTGTTAGGATATATAACTTTGCCCTGATCATTGGTAATGATCCTTCTTGCTCTCTCTTACACCAAAATGTCTACATTCCTACCTGCTGTCCAGC
>NW_027942005.1:0-218 GCF_054177405.1 Leptonychotes weddellii | reverse complement strand
TTTGCATTTGCTTGCCTATCTTAGAAAGGAGATCAAATGGAATTTAAGATATTCCCTAAGTCCCAAATGATATTTTCCTTTTCTTGTTCTATGATCTACCCATCAGTTATTGAATAGGAAAGAGAGTGGGAAAATTGTGAAATGAAAACTTAACAGGTTCCCAGAAAGCAGTGAGCCATCCAGCTACTTCCAAGGATGTATACTTCCTACTTTATATA
>NW_027942004.1:0-218 GCF_054177405.1 Leptonychotes weddellii | reverse complement strand
GAGCCCCATGTTGGGCTCCTGGCTCATCAGGGAGCCTGCTTCTCCCTCTCCCTCTGTCTCCCCCCTGCTCATGCTCTCTCTCTGTCTCTCTGTGTCTCAAATGAATGAATACAATCTTTAAAAAAAAAGGGGGGGCGCCTGGGTGGCTCAGTCGGTTAAGCGACTGCCTTCAGCTCAGGTCATGATCCCAGGGTCCTGGGATCAAGCCCCGCATCGGG
>NW_027942003.1:0-218 GCF_054177405.1 Leptonychotes weddellii | reverse complement strand
TAATGCAAGATATGTTAAGAAAAAAAAAAAGAAGAAGAAGAAGGTAGCGGGAGGGGAGGAATGAAGCGGGGGAAATCGGAGGGGTGGACGAACCATGAGAGACGATGGACTCTGAAAAACAAACTGAGGGTTCTAGAGGGGAGGGGGGTGGGAGGATGGGTTGGCCTGGTGGTGGGTATTGAGGAGGGCACGTTCTGCATGGAGCACTGGGTGTTGTG
>NW_027942002.1:0-218 GCF_054177405.1 Leptonychotes weddellii | reverse complement strand
TATATATCAGAAACCGCAAATACAAAAACAGTTGCATCCATATAGTTAAAATCCTGTCTGCAGCTCCCTCCTCTGTTCACTTTCTTTAAATGCAGTTTCCTTTCTGCCTTTTAGAATAATTCATCTTGGCAGAATTGGTTTATTCCAAAATTTTCAGGAGATTTTCTTTGGACAACTTCATTTTGGTTACCTAACATTTTTTTTCTTTTTGCTAACTT
>NW_027942001.1:0-218 GCF_054177405.1 Leptonychotes weddellii | reverse complement strand
TGAGTGCTGGACTCTTGAGATCAGCTCAGGTCATGATCTCAGGGTCTTGGGATTGAGCCTGCGTGTGGAGGCCCAGATAGGAGCCACAGCCTGGGGTTCTGAGCTCAACGGGGATGAAGCTTGAGATTCTCCCTCTCACTCTGGCCCTCCCCCAGTGCACAATCTCTAAATAAATATATAAAATCTTTAAAAAAAAAAATCCCAGTGGCTTACTTTTG
>NW_027942000.1:0-218 GCF_054177405.1 Leptonychotes weddellii | reverse complement strand
ACAACATCTACATCCGCCTATACTTGCTCAAGCTCTGTGCGGTGGGCTGGGGTAAGCAGAGTCTCCCTCCCCTCTTGCTTCCTGAGGCTTCCGGCCAGATAGGGCGTCTACCCCCTCCTGCCCTTCTCTCCTCCTCTTCCTCATCCTAGTGACCACATCATGAGCATGGTTCATCATCCCTGTCAACACTCACCACTACTTTCTACTCTACTGTTCTT
>NW_027941999.1:0-218 GCF_054177405.1 Leptonychotes weddellii | reverse complement strand
TAAAAAAAAAAAAAAAAAAAGAAGATGCTCAATCAATTCAACACTGATTTCATTCACAGGATTTCTGAGAGGCAATAAAATCAAACTTTCTACAGTGGATTTGCATTCTGCCATCAAAAACTGTTTTTATTTTAATAACCTGTATGCTGTTCAAAGGCATCATCTTCATCTTAGAATATAGGCAAGAACCTAAGGGAAACTTTCTTTCTGCTTTTTTC
>NW_027941998.1:0-218 GCF_054177405.1 Leptonychotes weddellii | reverse complement strand
GGGGGGAGCTCATTTTTTATATACCAAGCAGATACAATGCATTGCATACATGTTCTCCAGATAAATGATAGTTTGCCCTCAAGTCAGAAGTCTTGACAGCACCACTTGTCACACATAGTGCATCCTAAATTCTTCTGGTTTGGGTGACACTGTGTAAATGAATTGGCTTTATCCAAAGAGATAATAAGATGTTTCTCGATCTAGATGACAGGATCTAG
>NW_027941997.1:0-218 GCF_054177405.1 Leptonychotes weddellii | reverse complement strand
TGTCCAAAGGGCATTGGGAGGTTGGGGGGAGAGTAGTTGCCTCTATTTGAAAAAGCAGGACCAAACCTGTGTTCCCATGACTTTCTCTTCCTAAAATGGCCTACTCATTAGGCACTAATTCATTTTCCATGACTCTGCTCAGGGTACTTTTCCTGATTAGACATTTCTAAGCATTTTGTCTTCCTGCCCCTCCCTTCCACCCCAGCCTTGCAGAGCTG
>NW_027941996.1:0-1269 GCF_054177405.1 Leptonychotes weddellii | reverse complement strand
AAGGGAGGGAAAAATGAAACAAAATGAAACCAGAGAGGGAGACAAACCATAAGAGACTCTTTTTTTTTTTTAAAAGATTTTATTTATTTATTTGAGACAGAGAGAATGAGATACAGAGAGCATGAGAGGGAGGAGGGTCAGAGGGAGAAGCAGACTCCCTGCCGAGCAGGGAGCCCGATGCGGGACTCGATCCCGGGACTCCAGGATCATGACCTGAGCCAAAAGCAGTCGCTTAACCAACTGAGCCACCCAGGCGCCCCATAAGAGACTCTTTATCTCAGGAAACAAACTGAGGGTTGCTGGAGTGGGGGGGGGTGGGAGGGATGGGGGGGCTGGATGATGGACACTGGGGAGAGTATGTGCTATGGTGAGCACTGTGAATTGTGTAAGACTGATAAATCACAGACCTGTACCCCTGAAACAAATAATACATTATATGTTAATAAAAAAATAAAATTTAAAAAAAAACGAAAAGCAAAGTAGAAGTAGTGCCTTGTGTGAACAAGCAGGGAAAATAGAGATGTTCAGGAGCAAAGTCACAACCTACACACTCAAATTCAGAATTAGGACCTCCAGTCTCTCTGCTGGAATGCTGCCAAGAGCTCTTTCACAAACCTTCATTCCCTTGTTTATGTACTTCACTCCATTTGACATGTCCTTCCTTCCTCACCCACCTAGTGAATTCTTTTTTTTTTTTTTAATTTATCTATTTATTTGTCATAGAGAGAGGGGGAGAGAGAGAGAGAGCATGCATGCACACAAGCAGGGGAAGCGGCAGGCAGAGGGAGAAGCAGACTCCCCGCTGAGCAGGGAGCCTGATGTGGGACTTGATCCTGGAACCCCGGGATCATGACCTGAGCCGAAGGCAGATGCTTAACCAACTGAGCCACCCAGGCGTCCCCTAGTGAATTCTTATTCATCCTTGAGAATCATCTCAGGTATACTCTTTCTGTGAATTCTTTCCTATGACCACTTCTCTTCCAGATAATGGTAGTAGCTTTCTCCTCTTCAACCCCCATAGCCCCCTGACATATCATTTTCAGAGGGTTGATCTCACTCACGACTTTTATGGGTACATCTCCTTATTAGACATTGAGCCCCTTAAGGGCAGAAGCAGTTTCTTTATTATCTTAATATCCCCACCACCTGTGACTTCCCCAAGTAGATACTCAGTAAATGTTTGCTGAAAGGATAAATAGGGCAGGTGTCCCAGAAGTAGAATGAATACTTGATAGAGATTTAGGTCAGGGACTCAGAAACAAAGTCCAA
>NW_027941995.1:0-218 GCF_054177405.1 Leptonychotes weddellii | reverse complement strand
TCTTACAGAACACGCGGATGCACCCTGTCACCCACGGGCTTGCAAGGGGCTCTTCCGTTGTTCAAGGGAGAATGGCCGACTTCTTGGCTCTCCGTGCCCCCAGCAGCGATGCAGAGAAGGCCGCCTCTGCCTAGGAGCCGGTTGGAAGCACGTTCCTAAAGGTTTTGACGGGGTAGTGTACTTACAGAGCCTATCTGCCGACGCGGCCGGTCACGCAG
>NW_027941993.1:0-218 GCF_054177405.1 Leptonychotes weddellii | reverse complement strand
TGAATGACAGACTCATTACACTCATGTGATGATTTGTCTAATGTAGGAAACAGTCATAAAAATATAAGCCAAATTAGCAATCAGACAACAAAAAGAAATCAAAGGCATCCAAATTGGCAAAGAAGAAGTCAAACTCTCACTCTTTGCAGATGATATGATACTTTATGTGGAAAACCCAAAAGACTCCACCCCAAAACTGCTAGAACTCATACAAGAAT
>NW_027941992.1:0-218 GCF_054177405.1 Leptonychotes weddellii | reverse complement strand
GGAGACAATTTAGTGGTTGAGAAGCAAAGATGGCTGCCCTCAAATTAATCCCCAGTGGCCCAATAATGAGCTGGGCTTGGGAATTTCTCTCAAACTGCCATTTGAAAACGTTGATCTTCCAGCAAATAGCTATGGAGGCTTTATAGGAACTCCCTAAATTGGGTCTTTTTCTCAGATTATCAAATTCTCAGCAGATTACGTGGTCTTTCTCATAGATC
>NW_027941991.1:0-218 GCF_054177405.1 Leptonychotes weddellii | reverse complement strand
GTATGGGGATTAACATAAGAATAAAATAAATAAATAAATAAATAAATAAAAAATACATATCTTAGAAATAATAATGCCTTTCAAATAATGAAATAATTATTAGATTTATTTGCTCAGGCATTTCTTATTCAACAGTTTTCAGCCTTAAAACTAGATTTTCATTTATTCATTCATTTTTAAAAATATTATTGAATAACTATTATATGCCACCTCTGGTG
>NW_027941990.1:0-218 GCF_054177405.1 Leptonychotes weddellii | reverse complement strand
TGAGCATCAGGGACCCGCATGCGGTCACCATGCACCAGGCCTTGGCTTGAGCACTGACCCGGATCTGGACGTGGGGGCAGCACAAAGCGCAGGGTCGGGTGGCTGCCTGGGCAGAGCCGGGCCCCAGACTGATGGAGGAAACTGAAGGGCCAGCGACCCTTGCAGGAGCCCTCCCCTATCACAATCCTCGCTGACCCCCAACCGCAGGAGGAGGGGTC
>NW_027941989.1:0-218 GCF_054177405.1 Leptonychotes weddellii | reverse complement strand
TTTTTATGCTAACACCACAATGTCTTGGTTACTATAGCTTTGAAATGTAGTTTGAAATCAGAGGCATTAGTGTCCCCAGCTTTGTTCCTATTTCTCAAGATTGCTTTGGCTATTCAGGGTCTTTTGTGGTTCCATACAAAGTTTAGAAATATTTGTTCTATGTCTGTGAAAAAAATTCCATTAGAATTTGTACATTGGGACGCCTGGGTGGCTCAGTC
>NW_027941988.1:0-218 GCF_054177405.1 Leptonychotes weddellii | reverse complement strand
AAGGATAAACTCTAGCTCCAGAATATCAGGTTGCTTATGATCCCTGAAATGTCAGTTTTTTTCATCTTTAGAATTAAAAAAAAGAAGAAAAGAAAAAGCTTCTTATATCTTATACTAGATATCCCTCCTACACATGGTTGTTCATCACTGCTCTGGCAATGACTTTCATAATTTTGCTGTAGCAACAAGCACTTAGTTACCTGTTGAAGAAAATGTTT
>NW_027941987.1:0-218 GCF_054177405.1 Leptonychotes weddellii | reverse complement strand
CTCCCTGGTCTCTTTCCCAGGGGTAGCGCTTGGGGGAGTCTCCTGGGGACTGTTAAGATATTGCTGCTGGAGAGAATACAAGTAAAATTTGAGAAAGGCAGGCATAAAAGAAACATAGTGTTACAATTTGATTTTGAAGGTGCTAGATTTCTTAGGGTCATTAATAGAGATTTCACTATGTTTTAGAATAGTGATTCTTGACTGGTTTCAGCAGGAGT
>NW_027941986.1:0-218 GCF_054177405.1 Leptonychotes weddellii | reverse complement strand
TAATTTCTGTCCTCCTATAAAAGTTTCTAAAGCAGCAGCATAGTTTTTTTCATGGTATTCACATATCCCTTTTCTCAGCATAGCAGTGGAATTATTTGGATTAAGTTCAAGAGATTTCTTTGCATCAGCAACAGCATCACAGTAATTCCCAAGAAGAATGTGACAATAAGCTCTTTGACAATAATATTGAGCATCATCTGGTTTCTGTTCCAAAGCCT
>NW_027941985.1:0-1269 GCF_054177405.1 Leptonychotes weddellii | reverse complement strand
TCGCTACGACGAAGTATTAATATCCTTAAAATAGATGATGTGTAGATTCATATGATAAAGGGTAAACAATCCAATAGGAGAGTGGGTCAAGTTCATAAAGCTGGTAATGGGCCACGCAACAACAAAGGAACAGCCCATGGCATTATTAAAATGTGCCTGACCTCACTCATCGTAAAAGAGATGCAAATAAAACTAAAACTGATATGTCAGGTTTTTCTACTAGATTGGGAAAAATCAAAAGTTGGCATTAGTTAGGGCACCTGGCTGGCTCAGTGGGTGGAACATGCTACTCTTGATCTCAGGGTTGTGAGTTCGAGCATTCATTCATGCCATCGCCAATGTCGATGGCATGAATGAATGAAATGGCAAGGCGTGTGCATTGTGGGTGGGAGTATAAATCAGTTCAGAGTTCTGGAAAGCAGTTCAACAATGTTAACATTTAACACAAGCCTGCCATTTGATGCAGATACTCTTTTTCTAGAACTCTGTTCTAAGGAGATGTTTGATAATTCTGAAAAGGTTTAGATGGAAGGATTTTCATCATAGATTTACCCACAGTAGAAAAAAATGGGAACAACCTAAAGGCTCATCTAGAGTTTTATTTAAAGGAATTACTATACATTAACAGCAATGTAACAACTTGAACACAATTCAGTTCTTAAGATGAAATAGAGCTATGTATACTGACTGAGTAAAATATCTGCAACATATATGAAGTTAAAAAAGCAGATTCTCAAATAGCATGAAAATCAGGATTCCTCTGACGTAAGAGAGTGTCTTCTCTGCTGTGTGTTTACACGTGTCCACTGGAGACAACTGTCCAGAGATGGGTCCAGTAGAATGTGAACATTTGTAGAGGATGGAAAATTGGGTAGTTTTTATTTCGTGCTTTATACTTTTCTGGATTTTTAAAATAATGGGCACATATAATTTTTGATCAGAAAAAGGAAAATTATTTTAACAAAATAATAAATCCTCATAGAGATTCAATGGCTGGATTAGAATGTAACCTCTACTTCCTGGATTCTCTGTCCAGTCTTTTCCCCACATTCTTGCATTGCTGCTTTACCTTCCATCAACAACCCAAAACCTTAGGTTCTGCCTCTGAGTGGTTAGTATGGTGGGAGGTAAGGGATGCTACACCAGAAACTTTTGCGGCTCCCATGCTGAAAAATACAATGGTTGCCGGGGTCCCCTCCATCAGTTTGTGGAAAATTTCCCCATTTTCTTCTGAACACCACCATATCAACAATGACAACAATGGCAAAA
>NW_027941984.1:0-218 GCF_054177405.1 Leptonychotes weddellii | reverse complement strand
ATATGATCTCTACCTTACAAATAAGAAGAGACTCTGAGATGTTCAAGATGTGTAAGTCGACGTAGATGATAAGACACCGAGCCTGAATTCAAACTTCCAATTACAAATTCTAAGTTCTATTCCCTTAAAGTCCTTATAAGTGAGGACAAATTAGCCTCTATCAGGCTGGCCTGACTAATCCTTTCCCAACGAATGATGACAAATGTTACCCCCTCCCT
>NW_027941983.1:0-218 GCF_054177405.1 Leptonychotes weddellii | reverse complement strand
TTTTGCATTGCCTGGATTTTTTTTTTTTTTTTTTTTTACTTCACACAGTGTTTCTGAGATTAATCAATGTTATTCATGTGCCAGCAACTTGTTCTCTTTTATTGCATTATGTTTTATGAATATATCCAATGTGTTTACCCATTCATCTGTTGATAGATATTAAGTTCTTTTTTTCTGCTTTTTCAGCTACTATGAATAAAGCTGCTTTTAACATTCAC
>NW_027941982.1:0-218 GCF_054177405.1 Leptonychotes weddellii | reverse complement strand
GTGAATGTTAAAAGCAGCCTTATTCATAGTAGCTGAAAAAGCAGAAAAAAAGAACTTAATATCTATCAACAGATGAATGGGTAAACACATTGGATATATTCATAAAATATAATGCAATAAAAGAGAACAAGTTGCTGGCACATGAATAACATTGATTAATCTCAGAAACACTGTGTGAAGTAAAAAAAAAAAAAAAAAATCCAGGCAATGCAAAAAAG
>NW_027941981.1:0-218 GCF_054177405.1 Leptonychotes weddellii | reverse complement strand
TTGCATCACTAACCATTTTAAAATTTTTTTTTCAAATTCAGTCTATTTTGTCTGAAGCACATAAATTTTTGGTTAACAATGCCAGAATCTCTACCCATCCATCCACCCCCAAAACCTGGTTAAATTCTACTACTTCCTTAGCATTGACTTAGATATTCCTTCATATAGGTAGAGTTTTCTGATATTCCTTTTTTTTTTTATTCTTATGATAATCCCCA
>NW_027941980.1:0-218 GCF_054177405.1 Leptonychotes weddellii | reverse complement strand
CACGAATATCTAGGATTTAGGGGCGCCTGGGTGGCTCAGTCGTTAAGCGTCTGCCTTCGGCTCAGGTCATGATCCCAGGGTCCTGGGATCGAGCCTCGCATTGGGCTCCCTGCTCGGCGGGAAGCCTGCTTCTCCCTCTCCCACTCCCCCTGCTTGTGTTCCCTCTCTCGCTGTGTCTCTCTCTGTCAAATAAATAAAATCTTTAAAAAAAAAAAGGT
>NW_027941979.1:0-218 GCF_054177405.1 Leptonychotes weddellii | reverse complement strand
CAACCAACCCATCAGACCAGCAACCCTTCGCGGCCGCCCCAAGGCTCTGCTCTGGAGAAACCCATGAGGACGACCACGAAACCAGGCAGGCAGAGGCCCGACAGGCTGCCCCACTGAGGGCAGACCCCTCCACCCCGACCTGGAGGACAACGGCCTCACCTCTTGGACTTCTGGCCCTTGGAGGAGTTCCTCGTCTCTCTGTCCCCTGTGCTGGAGCT
>NW_027941978.1:0-218 GCF_054177405.1 Leptonychotes weddellii | reverse complement strand
TCTTATGTTAATCCCCATACATTACATCATTAGTTTTAGATGAAGTGTTCCATGATTCATTGTTTGTGCATAACACCCAGTGCTCCATGCAGAATGTGCCCTCCTCAATACCCACCACCAGGCTAACCCATCCTCCCACCCCCTCCCCTCTAGAACCCTCAGTTTGTTTTTCAGAGTCCATCGTCTCTCATGGTTCGTCTACCCCTCCGATTTCCCCC
>NW_027941977.1:0-218 GCF_054177405.1 Leptonychotes weddellii | reverse complement strand
TGCCCTCCTCAATACCCACCACCAGGCTAACCCATCCTCCCACCCCCCTCCCCTCTAGAACCCTCAGTTTGTTTTTCAGAGTCCATCGTCTCTCATGGTTCGTCTACCCCTCCCGATTTCCCCCGCTTCATTCTTCCCCTCCTGCTATCTTCTTCTTCTTCTTTTTTTTCTTAACATATATTGCATTATTTGTTTCAGAGGTACAGATCTGAGATTCA
>NW_027941976.1:0-218 GCF_054177405.1 Leptonychotes weddellii | reverse complement strand
TTCAGCTGATAGAGAGATTCAGAGAACTTTGATGGAGTTACTGAATCAAATGGATGGATTTGATACTCTACATAGAGTTAAAATGATCATGGCTACAAACAGACCAGATACACTGGATCCTGCTTTGCTTCGTCCAGGAAGATTAGATAGAAAAATACATATTGATTTACCAAACGAACAAGCAAGATTAGATATATTGAAAATCCATGCAGGTCCGA
>NW_027941975.1:0-218 GCF_054177405.1 Leptonychotes weddellii | reverse complement strand
TCTTACAGAACACGCGGACGCACCCTGTCACCCACGGGCTTGCAAGGGGCTCTTCCGTTGTTCAAGGGAGAATGGCCGACTTCTTGGCTCTCCGTGCCCCCAGCAGCGATGCAGAGAAGGCCGCCTCTGCCTAGGAGCCGGTTGGAAGCACGTTCCTAAAGGTTTTGACGGGGTAGTGTACTTACAGAGCCTATCTGCCAACGCGGCCGGTCACGCAG
>NW_027941974.1:0-1269 GCF_054177405.1 Leptonychotes weddellii | reverse complement strand
TAGTGCCATTGTATTGCCTGTAAGGTGACTGTTATTGTATATTGTCTCTGTTCCTTTCTGGTCTATGTTACTTTTAGGCTCTCTCTTTGCTTAGGGGACCCCTTTCAATATTTCTTGTAGGGCTGGTTTTGTGTTTGCAAATTCCTTTAGTTTTTGTTTGTCCTGGAAGCTTTTTATCTCTCCTTCTATTTTCAATGAGAGCCTAGCTAGATATAACATTCTTGGCTGCATATTTTTCTCATTTAGTGCTCTGAAATATCCTGCCAGTCCTTTCTGTCCTGCCAGGTCTCTGTGGATAGGTCTGTTGCCAATCTAATGTTTCTACTATTGTAGTTTACAGATCTCTTATCTTGAAGTGCTTTCAGGATTTTCTGTTTGTTCTGAGATTCATACGTTTTACTATTAGATGTAGGGGTGTTGACCTAGTTTTATTGATTTTGAGGGGGGTTCTCTGTGCCTCCTGGATTTTGATGCCTATTTTCTTCCCCAAATTACGGAAGTTCTCTGCTATAATTTGCTCCATATACCTTCTGCCCCTCTCTCTCTTTCTTCTTCTTCTGGGATCCTGGTTATTGTAATATTGTTTCGTCTTGTGGTATAGCTTATCTCTCAAATTCTGCCCTCGTGATCCAGTAGTTGTTTATCTCTCTTTTTCTCTGCTTCTTTATTTTCCATCATTTGTACTTCTATATCACTGATTCACTCTTCTTCTTCATTTATCCTAGCAGTTAGTGCCCCCATTTTTGGTCACACCTCATTGATAGCCTTTTTGATTTCAACTTGGTTATATTTTAGTTCTTTTATTTATCCAGAAAGCGTTTCTCTAATAACTTCCATCCTTTTTTCAAGCCCAGCTGGTATCTTTAAAATCATCATTCTGAACTCTCATTCCGACATCGTACTAATGTCCATATTGAGTAGGTCCCTGGCAGTCAGTACTGCCTCTTGTTCTTTTTGTTGAGGTGATTTTTTCTGTCTTGTCATTTTGTGCAGAGGAGAATAGATGAATGAGAGAACAAAATGCTAACAGGATAACAACATCCCCAGAAAATATACTCTAAACAAATCAGAAAAGATCTGAAACCGGGGGAAAAGAAAGGGAAAGAAAGAAAAAAGAAAAAGAAAAAAAAGAAAAAGAAAATGATAAAAACAAAGAAAATAGAACAAAACAAAACAAACAGAATGTGATCAAATATGATCAGGCTGGTGCATAGATCAGTGCCACACACTAGATTTTGGGTGTATTTTGATCTGTTAGAAGAAAGTGCC
>NW_027941973.1:0-218 GCF_054177405.1 Leptonychotes weddellii | reverse complement strand
CTCCCTGGTCTCTTTCCCCGGGGTAGCGCTTGGGGGAGTCTCCTGGGGACTGTTAAGATATTGCTGCTGGAGAGAATACAAGTAAAATTTGAGAAAGGCAGGCATAAAAGAAACATAGTGTTACAATTTGATTTTGAAGGTGCTAGATTTCTTAGGGTCATTAATAGAGATTTCACTATGTTTTAGAATAGTGATTCTTGACTGGTTTCAGCAGGAGT
>NW_027941972.1:0-218 GCF_054177405.1 Leptonychotes weddellii | reverse complement strand
GTATGGGGATTAACATAATAATAAAATAAATAAATAAATAAATAAATAAAAAATACATATCTTAGAAATAATAATGCCTTTCAAATAATGAAATAATTATTAGATTTATTTGCTCAGGCATTTCTTATTCAACAGTTTTCAGCCTTAAAACTAGATTTTCATTTATTCATTCATTTTTAAAAATATTATTGAATAACTATTATATGCCACCTCTGGTG
>NW_027941971.1:0-218 GCF_054177405.1 Leptonychotes weddellii | reverse complement strand
GTCCTGGGATCGAGTCCCACATCGGGCTCCCTGCTCGGTGGGAAGCCTGCTTCTCCCTCTCCCACTCCCCCTGCTTGTGTTCCTGCTCTCGCTGTCTCTGTCTCTGTCAAATAAATAAATAAAATCTTTAAAAAAAAAAAAACTGCTTTATGACGGTATCATGCTATGTACACTTAAGGGGTTACAACTGTTCTTATTTCTACTGTTTTAGCCTATAT
>NW_027941970.1:0-218 GCF_054177405.1 Leptonychotes weddellii | reverse complement strand
TTTAGCTTGCCCATAGAAGAAAACCAGAATGACTAGAAATAAACAGATATGAGGAATTCTTAATCTCAGGAAACAAACTGAGGGTTGCTGGAGTGGTGGGTGGTGGGAGGGGTGGGCTGACTGAGTGATAGACATTGGGGAGGGTATGTGCTATGGTGAGCGCTGTGAGTTGTGTAAGACTGATGAATCACAGACCTGTATCTCTGAAATAAATAATA
>NW_027941969.1:0-218 GCF_054177405.1 Leptonychotes weddellii | reverse complement strand
GACATCCCTCAGCAGAGCCAACTTCTAAAAGTTCCGATTTTGTGCTCCACTGCTCTATCACTTGCCAGAAGTGGGTGACAGAGGCCCCCTTCCCCACCGTCTATCTTCCTGAATATCGCCTCGGATTCACTTCTCCACACATCCTACCTTCCAGAGAGTGGTAACTTTTCTGTTCAGAGATTTGCTGCTATTTTTTTCTTCAATCTCCTGTTGAGTTC
>NW_027941968.1:0-218 GCF_054177405.1 Leptonychotes weddellii | reverse complement strand
ACAACATCTACATCCGCCGATACTTGCTCAAGCTCTGTGCGGTGGGCTGGGGTAAGCAGAGTCTCCCTCCCCTCTTGCTTCCTGAGGCTTCCGGCCAGATAGGGCGTCTACCCCCTCCTGCCCTTCTCTCCTCCTCTTCCTCATCCTAGTGACCACATCATGAGCATGGTTCATCATCCCTGTCAACACTCACCACTACTTTCTACTCTACTGTTCTT
>NW_027941967.1:0-218 GCF_054177405.1 Leptonychotes weddellii | reverse complement strand
TGAGTGCTGGACTCTTGATATCAGCTCAGGTCATGATCTCAGGGTCTTGGGATTGAGCCTGCGTGTGGAGGCCCAGATAGGAGCCACAGCCTGGGGTTCTGAGCTCAACGGGGATGAAGCTTGAGATTCTCCCTCTCACTCTGGCCCTCCCCCAGTGCACAATCTCTAAATAAATATATAAAATCTTTAAAAAAAAAAATCCCAGTGGCTTACTTTTG
>NW_027941966.1:0-218 GCF_054177405.1 Leptonychotes weddellii | reverse complement strand
TGGAAAGAGACTTGAAAGGTTGACGCTTATTTGCTTTAATTTTTATTGTTGTTTGGAAAAAAAAACCAAAATAGTAAATAGCATTCAGATTCCAACCTCTTAAAAATGTCCCCTCTCAGCTTTCTTAATAAACTTAACCAAAGAGGTAAAAGACTTATACTCTGAAAACTATAAAGCACCGACGAAAGAAATTGAAGACGATACACAGAATTGGAAAG
>NW_027941965.1:0-218 GCF_054177405.1 Leptonychotes weddellii | reverse complement strand
GATGGGTTAGCCTGGTGATGGGTATTAAAGAGGGCACGTTCTGCATGGAGCACTGGGTGTTATGCACAAACAATGAATCATGGAACACTACATCTAAAACTAATGATGTAATGTATGGGGATTCACATAACAATAAAAAAAATTTTTAAAAAGAAAAAAAAACTGAAAAAAAAAAAGAATTAAAAGAACAGGGGTGCGTGGGTGGCTCAGTCGTTAAG
>NW_027941964.1:0-218 GCF_054177405.1 Leptonychotes weddellii | reverse complement strand
CTGAAAAAGCAAGTGATCTATCTCATTCTTTTACATATAGCTGTCCAGTTTTCCCAGCACTATTTATTGAGGAGTCTGTCTTTTCTCCATTGTGTACTCTTACCTCCTTTGTCATATGTTAATTGATCATGTAACTTTATTTCTGGGCTCTCTATTTTGTTCTATTGATCCATGTGTCTATTTTTGTGCTAGTGCCATGTTTTTTGGATACTGCAGCT
>NW_027941963.1:0-1269 GCF_054177405.1 Leptonychotes weddellii | reverse complement strand
GGCCTAAAGCCAACCAGCGAACTCAAAGGAACAAGTCTGTACAGGATTCCTGCTTAGGCTAAAAGAGCCATGCCTGAGGCTGGAAGCATTTTGCTGTGTGCATGCATGAGCACACTGCAAGTGAGTCCAAAACCATTTCCAGAGTGCGACTCAAGCGTCGGCAGAAGGCAGAACACAACGCCCCACTTGTTTCAGGAAGCGAACACTTCGGCCTCAGTTTTGCATGGAAGTCTAATCGCTAGCAACCTAACTCAAAGAAACTACACTGTAGAGAAACCGTGCTTTAGCTACCGTCGACCTCTGTGTGGGAGGAAGCAGTTTAGGGTGTACTGTGGGTGAGAGCCTAGGGACGGGTTCCATAGGTAAAATCGAGTGAGACTGAGGCAGGAGGAGAAGGCAGCTCTCAACTCGCCTCTTGTTTATGAGGCTCGTACCGTTGCCCCATGTGTGCCTGTAGGCAGGCCTAAAGCCAACCAGCGAACTCAAAGGAACAAGTCTGTACAGGATTCCTGCTTAGGCTAAAAGAGCCATGCGGGAGGGTGGAAGCATTTTGCTGTGTGCATGCGTGAGCACACTGCAAGTGAGTCCAAAACCATTTCCCGAGTGAGACTCAGGCCCCGGCAGAAGGCAGAATACGCCTCCCCACTTGTTCCATAAAGCTAGCACTGTGCCCCCACTTTTGCAAGGAAGTCTAATCGCTAAGCATTCTAACTCGAAGAAACAACACTGTAGGGAAACAGTGCTTTAGCTACCGTCGACCTCTCTGAGGGAGGAAGCACTTTAGGGTATACTGTGGGTGAGAGCCTGGGGACGGGTTCCATAGGTAAATCGGAGGGAGACAAAGGCCGGACCAGAAGGCAGCTCTCAACTCGCCTCTAGTTTAAGAGGCTGGTACCGTTGCCCCGAGTGTGCCTGCAGGCAGCCCTAAAGCCAACCAGCGAACTGAAAGGAACAAGTCTGTACAGGATTCCTGCTTAGGCTAAAAGAGCCATGCCTGAGGCTGGAAGCATTTTGCTGTGTGCATGCATGAGCGCACTGCAAGTGAGTACAAAAGCATTTCCCAAGTGCGACTCAGGCCTCGGCAGAAGGCAGAACACGACGCCTCACTTGTTTCAGTAAGCGAACACTTCGGCCCCAGTTTTGCATGGAGGTCTAATCGCTAGCAACCTAACTCGAAGAAACAACCCTGCAGAGAAACCGTCCTTTAGCTACCGTCAAACTCCTGGTGGGAGGAAGCAGTTTAGGGTGAACTGTGGGTGAGAGCCGGAG
>NW_027941962.1:0-218 GCF_054177405.1 Leptonychotes weddellii | reverse complement strand
TGCTGTGTAGGGCTTAGGACAAAGTACTTTTTTTCCCCCGTGAATGTCCAATTTCTCCAGGACCATTTGAAGAAGGCTGTCTTTCCTCCACTGAACTGTTTTTGTGCATTTGTCAAAAATCACTGGGGCATATTTGTGCAGGTCTGTTTCTGTGTACTTTTCTGTTCCAGTGATATATGTGTCTATCCCTCCACCAAAAACATACAGTCTTGATTACT
>NW_027941961.1:0-218 GCF_054177405.1 Leptonychotes weddellii | reverse complement strand
AAGGATAAACTCTAGCTCTAGAATATCAGGTTGCTTATGATCCCTGAAATGTCAGTTTTTTTCATCTTTAGAATTAAAAAAAAGAAGAAAAGAAAAAGCTTCTTATATCTTATACTAGATATCCCTCCTACACATGGTTGTTCATCACTGCTCTGGCAATGACTTTCATAATTTTGCTGTAGCAACAAGCACTTAGTTATCTGTTGAAGAAAATGTTT
>NW_027941960.1:0-218 GCF_054177405.1 Leptonychotes weddellii | reverse complement strand
AGGTCGTGAGCTGCGAGTGTGTTTGGGCCCGACGAGGCTCACGGCGGGTGGGCAGGTGGATGATGCGTCCAGCGCGGGCTGTAGCGCCCGGACCCTGGTGCGCGTCTGGGAGGCACACTGACGTAGGGACTGAAGCCCAGTGCGGACAAGACGGCTTGTGAGACCCACGAGGAAACAGCAGAGGACTCCAACACCGAACGCGGGGGCAGGCAGCGGGT
>NW_027941959.1:0-218 GCF_054177405.1 Leptonychotes weddellii | reverse complement strand
TACCACTGAGGTGGAGCATCCAGGAAGCACAACAGGTATGGGGAGTAAGATGATGAGTTTAGTTTGGGAACTCGGGTTTGAGGTGCCTCAAGTGGAGGTATGGGAAGGCAGCTGGCTTTGCATGTTTGGAACTCAGGAGGCAGAGGCTGGAGGTAGAGATTGGGGGGTTGTATTAGTCTGCTAGGGCTGCGGTAACAAATAGCACAGGCTGATCAAGG
>NW_027941958.1:0-218 GCF_054177405.1 Leptonychotes weddellii | reverse complement strand
TTGCCAGAGGCCAAGAGAGTGGTTATCATTAAGGGAGGTCATGACTAGGAGGGACCATGGAGGTCTTCCAGGAGCCAGAATGTTCTATATCTTGATCTGGGTGGTGGTTGCATCGATGTATGCATATGCAAAAATTCAGCAGGCTGTAAATTTAAGATGTGGGCACATCACTGCTTGTAAGTTACACTGCAGTAAAGAAGGAACATAAAGTAGCTGGC
>NW_027941957.1:0-218 GCF_054177405.1 Leptonychotes weddellii | reverse complement strand
ATATTCCATCCCTTCATCATATTTACCCTTAATTTTGTACATATATGTTTTTCTTTCTTTAAAATTTTGGGAGGCACTTTGTTCTAACAGACCAAAATACACACAAAATCTAGTGTGTGGCACTAGTCTATGCACCAGCCTGATCATATTTGTTCATATTCTGTTTGTTTGTTTGTTTTTATGTTTATCTTTTTTTTTTCCTCTCTCTTTCCTTTTCT
>NW_027941956.1:0-218 GCF_054177405.1 Leptonychotes weddellii | reverse complement strand
TTAACAAAGTACAACTTATCAAGTTTTTTTCTTTTATAATCTTGCTTTTTGAGTCCTGGTTAAGACCTTCCACTGATTGAATCCGGCTCATCCACATTATCTAGGATATCTCCCTTACTTAAAGTAAACTGATTTTGAACTTTAATCACGTCTATAAAATGCCAATATCTAGATTAGTGTCTGATTGAATGAGTGGGGGACTATAGCTTAGTCAAGTT
>NW_027941955.1:0-218 GCF_054177405.1 Leptonychotes weddellii | reverse complement strand
GATCTACAAGGCTATGATCTGACTCCTGCCTACCTCATTAGTTACATATTACAATACTGTTGGTGTTTTGCAAATAGGCCCCTGTACACAGAGACAAGGAAAGACTGAAGAAAGAGGCAGACCACTCCAGGTTGATTGGTGGCAGGTCTAATAAGCAAGGGAACTTATGCGGCTTATCTTGGGCAACTGCAAGACAGATCTCTGCACCTGCCTGCCAG
>NW_027941954.1:0-218 GCF_054177405.1 Leptonychotes weddellii | reverse complement strand
TCATAACCTCAGACATCATGTTCATGTTTAAAGTAAGTATAAGAGGAAAGACAGGTGCCAGCTACATCTGAACTTTTTTATTAGAAAAGAAAATGTTTTCCCAGGAAGCTTCAGTTCATCTCATTGAACATCTACTGGTATGCCTTGCTGTGAGGGATGTTGGGGCTGAATAGATTGCTGTAATGAATAAAATCAGGGTTATATTAGTAAGGAATCTG
>NW_027941953.1:0-218 GCF_054177405.1 Leptonychotes weddellii | reverse complement strand
GCTTGGCCTGGTGGTGGGTATTGAGGAGGGCACGTTCTGCATGGAGCACTGGGTGTTGTGCACGAACAATGAATCATGGAACACTTCATCTAGAACTAATGATGTAATGTATGGGGATTAACATAAGAATAAAAAAAAAAAAGGATATACTGTGGACTATTATTCACTTACTCTAGTAAGCAAAGGGATAATGGAATAACCAGTGATATTAACCAAAT
>NW_027941952.1:0-1269 GCF_054177405.1 Leptonychotes weddellii | reverse complement strand
GACACTTGCCACTTCCAAACATTAAGCAACAGACGGTTTTCATTTTTCTACAGAATAAAGTCCTAATTTCTGAAGGCAACATATAGAAACTTACTCTTTTGAATCCCAGCCAGATTCTGTCCAGTATCCGTCACCCCCTACAGGCATGTCCTTGGGCTGCCATTACATCTGAGTGTTCATTCTTCTGCCCAAATTTCAGGCTATTTCGAAACTTCACCTCTGCCAAACTGTTTTTTTGTCCAAAATTTCCAGCCCACCATAATCTACCTGGCAAATAGTTATTCTGCCTTCTTGTGCCCACAACAGAATCCATGTTTATGTGGGATCACTTAACTTCTTATAGACTTCATTGTTATTACAGTTCATTTGTTATCTTACTGTGGTTCATTTACATTCTTGCCACTGTCTTCATCCTGGGAAGTGACATAGCTAATCTAGATCTCAAGCATGAAGCCAGAAAGTACTTAGCAAATATTTTTTGGATTGAATTGGATTTTGTATTACACAAGATTCTTCTGCTTGCAATAATAAAATAATTAAATTTAACATAGTAAAACAAAGAAAACTGAGAATTTATTAAAAGTTATTTACAAATCATGGAGGCCAAGTGTGGGGCAGGACCTCCCAGACACAGACTTGGGGACTGAAAATCATAAATACCATCTGTTTCACATCATATCTCAGTTTTCTCTGCATGTGTGCTTTGTTTTCTCTCCCTGCTTTTATCCATGTGGCTGGAAACAAGGGTGTCAGCAGCTGAGCCGAGCTGCGGTGTGGAAATCTCTGGGGGAGACTTTGATAATTTGGGCTTGAGTCATGTTCCCGCCATTGGACTCCTCCACCCTGGCAAAGAGCAGGATTCTGGGGTGAACAGCCCGGCACCTAAAACATGTGGTTGGATTTACAAAAGGAGCAACTGTTCTCAAAGAATGGAGAGCTGTTCCCAGCGTGGAGGGGCTCCCGTAGGTTTCATGTCTGCCCTGGAAGAAAGTTATGGATAAGGTAGATGAGGAAGTAGTCAGGAGGACATTCTAGATTTACCTGAGGCTGCATCCAGACCAATGGTTCCTCATCTTCCCAGGCAAGAGGACTGTTTATGACACCACAACCTGGGCAGACCTCCCCACCACAGCACCCACACATTTACTAAAAGTGCTCGAGCAACACTATGGTGAGGGCAGCAACAGCTATGACATGGGCCATTACTGCACACAGTTTGCGTGATGAGCTCACCCAGTCCCTGCTCACCAGATAGGTGCTAGTCTTATC
>NW_027941951.1:0-218 GCF_054177405.1 Leptonychotes weddellii | reverse complement strand
TAGTTGGATCTCTTCTCAATGAAAAAGTTCACCTTTTGTATCTTTCCTAACTTCAGTGTAAATTCAGGCATATTCATGGGGCGACTGCGTGGCTCAGTCGGGTAAGCGTTGGCCTTCAGCTCCGGTCATGATCCCAGGGTCCTGGGATCGAGTCCCACATCAGGCTCCCTGCTCGGCGGGAAGCCTGCTTCTCCCTCTAATCCTCTCCCCTCTCATGC
>NW_027941950.1:0-218 GCF_054177405.1 Leptonychotes weddellii | reverse complement strand
GTCCTGGGATCGAGCCCCGCATCGGGCTCCCTGCTCGGTGGGAAGCCTGCTTCTCCCTCTCCCACTCCCCCTGCTTGTGTTCCTGCTCTCGCTGTCTCTGTCTCTGTCAAATAAATAAATAAAATCTTTAAAAAAAAAAAAACTGCTTTATGACGGTATCATGCTATGTACACTTAAGGGGTTACAACTGTTCTTATTTTTACTGTTTTAGCCTATAT
>NW_027941949.1:0-218 GCF_054177405.1 Leptonychotes weddellii | reverse complement strand
GACTTCGTCATGGTATATAATCCTTTTGGTATGTTGCTGAATACAGATTGCTAGTACTTTGTTGAGAATTTTTGTACTTATATTTTAAGGGACATTTATCTGTAGTTCTTTTTTTTTTTTTTTGTATGTTGTTTTTGTCTGGTTTTGGTATCAGAATACTGCTGGCCTCTTCAAATGAGCTGGAAGTGTTTCTTCCTCTTCTGCTTTTTTTTTTTTTT
>NW_027941948.1:0-218 GCF_054177405.1 Leptonychotes weddellii | reverse complement strand
TGGAAAGAGACTTGAAAGATTGACGCTTATTTGCTTTAATTTTTATTGTTGTTTGGAAAAAAAAACCAAAATAGTAAATAGCATTCAGATTCCAACCTCTTAAAAATGTCCCCTCTCAGCTTTCTTAATAAACTTAACCAAAGAGGTAAAAGACTTATACTCTGAAAACTATAAAGCACCGACGAAAGAAATTGAAGACAATACACAGAATTGGAAAG
>NW_027941947.1:0-218 GCF_054177405.1 Leptonychotes weddellii | reverse complement strand
TTGTCCTTTTATTTCTCCTATCTCTATAGAAGGAATTTGTACCTCTTATTGCCAGGCAGTCTCTATTGTGTCTTCTTGTAGTGTCTTCCACGTGAACAGCATAAGTTTGGAGCACTAGTTTGATTATTATGTTTATACAAATTTTAATAAATTGAATAGGTAGCACCATATATATGGAATTAAAAAAAAAAAAAAAAAACACTTGCCAAACCTTTATC
>NW_027941946.1:0-218 GCF_054177405.1 Leptonychotes weddellii | reverse complement strand
TTCAGAGTCCATTGTCTCTCATGACTCGTCTCCCCCTCTGATTTCCCCCCCTTCATTTTTCCCCACCTGCTATCTTCTTCTTCTTCTTTTTGTATTATTTGTTTCAGAGGTACAGGTCTGTGATTCAACAGTCTTGCACAATTCACAGCGCTCACCATAGCACATACCCTCCCCAGTGTCTATCACCCAGCCACCCCCAAACACCCCCCCCCCCCCCC
>NW_027941945.1:0-218 GCF_054177405.1 Leptonychotes weddellii | reverse complement strand
CTCCCTCTCCCTCTGCTGCTCCCCCGCTTGTGCTCTCTTGCTCACGTGCTATCTCTCAAATAAATACAATCTTTAAAAAAATGTAAAACAACCCTAAAGCATTTATTTTTATAAAACACGAAGAATTTTTTTTTTATTCTTATGTTAATCCCCATACATTACATCATTAGTTTTAGATGAAGTGTTCCATGATTCATTGGTTGTGCATAACACCCAGT
>NW_027941944.1:0-218 GCF_054177405.1 Leptonychotes weddellii | reverse complement strand
AGAATGAGCTCTCTGGAGTCTTCTTTCTATAGGGGCATGAATCCCATCACAAGGGCTCCACCTTCATGACCTAATCACCTCCCAAAGGCCCTGTGTTAGTCAGTTTGAGATTCTATAACAGAACGCCATGCACCAGGTGACTTATAAACAAATAGGTGTTTATTTCTCACAGTTCTGGAGTCTGGGAAGTCCAAGATCAAGGGGCTGGCAGATGTGGT
>NW_027941943.1:0-218 GCF_054177405.1 Leptonychotes weddellii | reverse complement strand
TTGCATCACTAACCATTTAAAAATTTTTTTTTCAAATTCAGTCTATTTTGTCTGAAGCACATAAATTTTTGGTTAACAATGCCAGAATCTCTACCCATCCATCCACCCCCAAAACCTGGTTAAATTCTACTACTTCCTTAGCATTGACTTAGATATTCCTTCATATAGGTAGAGTTTTCTGATATTCCTTTTTTTTTTTTTATTCTTATGATAATCCC
>NW_027941942.1:0-218 GCF_054177405.1 Leptonychotes weddellii | reverse complement strand
TGATGGTTACACAAAAATTATTGAATTATACACTTAAAATAGGCAAATTTTGTGGTATATAAATTATATCCCACCAAAAGTGCTCAACATCGCTTGGCATCAGGGAAATCCAAATTAAAACCTCAATGAGATACCACCTCACACCAGTCAGAATGGCTAAAATTAACAAGTCAGGAAACGACAGATGTTGGCGGGGATGCGGAGAAAGGGGAACCCTC
>NW_027941941.1:0-1269 GCF_054177405.1 Leptonychotes weddellii | reverse complement strand
TCTGTTAGAAGAAAGTGCCTCCCAAAATTTTAAAGAAAGAAAAACTTATATATGTACAAAAATAAGGGTTGATATGATGAAGGGATGGAATATGACTGTAAAGATGGAAATTATAAAAAATTTGATAAAAGGAATTGATGATAAGTTGTTTGAAAAAAGAAAGAAGAGGATTTATAAAAAAGAAAAAAAGAGGGAGAGAATGTATCAGGCAGGGGAGTAGAAAAAAACCATACAATAGAGATTTAGGGTATATTTTGATGTTAGAAGAAACTATCTCAAAATTTTAAAGAGAGAACAACTTATATATATATATGCCAAAAATACAGGTAACTACTATGAAGGGACAGAATATGACTCTAAAAATGAAAAATAAAAATGAAAAATAAAAATGTTTTTTTTTAAAAAAGGGATTGATAAGATGTTGGTTGAAAAAGGGAAAAAGAAAAATTAAAAAAAAAAAAAGACAGTTAAAAAAAAAATTAACTTTGAAAGACTAAAGAATCATGGTAAAAAAGCCATGAATTCTATGTGCATTATTCCCCTAGCGCTGGAGTTCTGCCGTTCTCATTGATCGGTAAACTTGGTCTTGGCTGGCTGTTCTTGCTGATCCTCTGGGGGAGGGGCCTGTTGCCGTGGTTTCCAAAAGTCTTTGCCGGAGGCGGAATTGCCCCGCCCTTGCCCGTCCGGACTAAGTAATCTGCTCGGGTTTGCTCTCCGGAGCTTTTGTTCCCTTAAAGCTTTCCATACAGCTTTGGAGGCGGAGAGTGAAAATGGCGGCCTCCCAATCTCTGCCAGGGAGGAGCTGAGAACTCGGGCCCTACTCCTCAGTGCACCCCCAGAGAAAAGCTGTCAGTCACTCCCGTCTCCCCGGTCTCCAGCCACACTCCGTGTTCACCCGGCCTGTGACCGTGCGTTTCTATCTTTGGCACCCAACCCCGTGCGGAGTCTCTAAACCCAGCAGATTTCTGCGGTGCGCTCCCACACCTCTCCTCCGAGGGCAAGGTGAGTCTCCCCGGATCTGCTGCTTGTTTAGTCCCTGCTGGAGCAGGGGCCCGACTGTGCCGCGGATCATGGTTTATGGCAACCCCGAGCTGAGAGCTCGTGCCTGGGCTCTGTCTCTGCAGCCGGCTTCCCCACTCCGATACCTGGGAGCTCTGCTGCACTCAGGCACTCCTGGTCTTTCTGTGACCCCGAGGGTCCTGAGACCACACTGTCCTGGAGGGTTCCACCCCCCGCTTAGCCACCAGAGTGACGTCCCTCGGCGGAGCA
>NW_027941940.1:0-218 GCF_054177405.1 Leptonychotes weddellii | reverse complement strand
GAAATATGTACCAACCCTATGTCTCCTGTAGGTGGAGACATTTTGCCTGTTTAATCACTTCACGAGAATCCAAAAAAAGGCTTTGAGATTCTGTGATGTGGGGAATTGGGACCAGGGAACCCTCACCCCACATGAGGTTAGGACCCTCAGAAACTACCTCCTAAGTGCAATGATTAGAAATAATTTTCCCCCTGTCAAAGGAAGCTGAGAGGGAAATG
>NW_027941939.1:0-218 GCF_054177405.1 Leptonychotes weddellii | reverse complement strand
GTAAAAAAAAAAAAAAAAAAAAAAAAAAAAAGAAGAGTCTGAGCAAGTTGCAAAGGGCGACATTTTTTAAAAGTTATGTCAGAGGTGGAAAACCAAAAGTGATACAGTCATCACAATTGGCATTACTGTTTTTATCTTTATCTTTTGTTCTCCATTCCTTTGTTGCCATTTTTCTGTCCTAATACTATAATAATTTGATTTGCCCAAATAAAGCTTTG
>NW_027941938.1:0-218 GCF_054177405.1 Leptonychotes weddellii | reverse complement strand
ATTTACAACTCTGGGATTACCCCCCCCCCCAGGGGCACTGGGCAATGACTGGGGACATTTTTAGTTGTCACGACAGGGGGAGGGGTGCTACTGGCCAGGGATGCTGCGAAACATCTTACAATGCACAGGACAGGCCCCACACACGACAAAGAAGTATCTGGCCCAAAATGTCAACCGTGCTGAGGCTGAGAAACCCTAACGGCAATTAGTCATCATTT
>NW_027941937.1:0-218 GCF_054177405.1 Leptonychotes weddellii | reverse complement strand
AGTTCCCCACCGTGGCGTCCACGGCGGCCTCCCTGTGCACTTGGCTTCTCTCGTTTCCTGGCAATGGAGCCCGACTTCTCTTCCCTTCTCACCACAGCCTCTTTCCCAGGGAACACGAGATCCTCAAAGAGGTAAGCATGGCCGTTGAACGGGGTCAACTTTACTCAGAACCCAGAGCGCGGACTTTCTGAGTAAAACTGTTCTTCGAGCTGTGTTTT
>NW_027941936.1:0-218 GCF_054177405.1 Leptonychotes weddellii | reverse complement strand
TGAGTGCTGGACTCTTGATATCAGCTCAGGTCATGATCTCAGGGTCTTGGGATTGAGCCTGCGTGTGGAGGCCCAGATAGGAGCCACAGCCTGGGGTTCTGAGCTCAACGGGGATGAAGCTTGAGATTCTCCCTCTCACTCTGGCCCTCCCCCAGTGCACAATCTCTAAATAAATATATAAAATCTTTAAAAAAAAAAAATCCCAGTGGCTTACTTTT
>NW_027941935.1:0-218 GCF_054177405.1 Leptonychotes weddellii | reverse complement strand
GGACTCGATCCAGGGACTCCAGGATCATGACCTGAGCCGAAGGCAGTCGCTTAACCAACTGAGCCACCCAGGCACCCGTCCCCTTTTAATGACACTCTATCTGGGCTTCCAGTATCAGCCTAACCACACCCCCTTCGACTTGAACATCACCCTTCCAAAGAATCAGGTGTGGCAAAAAGGTAAAGCCCCAAACAGAAACTTACTTTGAAATGCATTTT
>NW_027941934.1:0-218 GCF_054177405.1 Leptonychotes weddellii | reverse complement strand
GTAAACACTCCCTATAATTCCCTTTGCCTGGACACTGGTTTTCTAACACCCCCAATGTCAAATCTTGTCCACTTTTCAAGATTTTGCCCTTTCTTCCTAAATCATTCCATATTTTTTCAGATGGAAGAAACATTTTTTCTTTTAAACTCTAGTGATAATTTTCATCTTTCTCTTATTATATTAATTATTCTTGCCTTGACCTTTTAGTTATTTATGTC
>NW_027941933.1:0-218 GCF_054177405.1 Leptonychotes weddellii | reverse complement strand
TGGACATAAATGACAGCATCATCACAGGCTCCTGGGAAAGTGCAGATGCCACCCGGGTACCTGCAGGGCCCTTTAAAACATTTTAATAAATGCAGCACCAGCTCTAACAATAACAATTTATCGTTAAACAAACTTCATTAAAGGCCAGCCTCCAGAACTCTATTTCAAGCCCACCTCCTGGGCTTTGAATGAGAGGTGATAGAAGTCAGGACTGGAGA
>NW_027941932.1:0-218 GCF_054177405.1 Leptonychotes weddellii | reverse complement strand
GAGAACAAGAAGGGACCCTCATTAGAGCCAGCCAGGAGGGCTTCCTGGAAGGGGTGGGCCTTGGGACAAACTTTGAAGAGGTGAGGTCCCTCTGCCAAAGCAACACATGGAAGGGCATAGCTGCTGAGGGATCTGGTGGCGGCAGGCCTGGATTCGAATCCCAGCCCTGTAGTCAACTAGCTGGGTTTGCCCTAGGGCCTGTTAACTAACTCCTCTCT
>NW_027941931.1:0-218 GCF_054177405.1 Leptonychotes weddellii | reverse complement strand
TTTACAACTCTGGGATTACCCCCCCCCCCCAGGGGCACTGGGCAATGACTGGGGACATTTTTAGTTGTCACGACAGGGGGAGGGGTGCTACTGGCCAGGGATGCTGCGAAACATCTTACAATGCACAGGACAGGCCCCACACACGACAAAGAAGTATCTGGCCCAAAATGTCAACCGTGCTGAGGCTGAGAAACCCTAACGGCAATTAGTCATCATTT
>NW_027941930.1:0-1269 GCF_054177405.1 Leptonychotes weddellii | reverse complement strand
ATCCCGCCTCTCCTGGATTTTCATCCCGGGGACTGCAGTTCACCTGCGCAACCCCGCTGCTCTGGGTTTCTGCCCTGGGGCTGCCCTAAAGTCCTTTCCCCACCGCTACCGGTCTGTGAGTCTGTGCCCCGTCCGCAGTGCACGAGGCTGTCGCTCACTGGTGGTGTAGGATCCCCATGGTCAGGCACCCTCCCACTGCTGTTTATCCTCCAATATCTGCCCGTGGAATCACGGCTCCCTGCTTCATACCTCAAAACCAACCACCTGCGATATTCTGTTTGTGGAGATCCAGATCTTCTTACATCTCAGGCTGGTTTCGTGGGTGCTCAGAGTGGTCTGGTAGATATCCAGCTCAATTCCGGGGAACAGTTGAAATAGGGTCCCCTACTCCTCCGCCATCTTTCCCCCCTCCCTCCCAATGAGATCCAATCTAATCTAGATAATCTAACAGCTAAGGTAAGTGAAGCAGAAGAACGAATTAGTTACCTGGAAGATAATTTAATAGATAAAAAGGGAAAAGAGGAGGCCAGGGAAAACAATTTAGAATCCATGAAAATAGAATCAGAGAAATAAGTGACACCATGAAGCATTCCAATGTCAGAATAATTGGAATCCCAGAGGGAGTGGAGAGAGAGAGAGGACTAGAAGATATATTTGAGCAAATCATAGCTGAGAACTTCCCTAATCTGGGGAATGAAACAAACATTCATGTCCTAGAGGCAGAGAGGACCCCTCCCAAGATCAAGGAAAACAGGCCAACACCCTGGCATGTAATAGTAAAACTCCCAAATCTTAGAACCAAGGAAACCATCTTAAGGGCAGTTAGGGGGAAGAGATTCCTTACATACAGAGGGAGTAACATCAGAATAACGTCAGATCTATCCACAGAGACCTGGCAAGCCCGAAAGGCCTGGCAAGACATAGTCAGGGTACTAAATGAGAAGAACATGCAGCCAAGAATACTTTATCTGGCAAGGCTGTCATTTAGGACAGATGGAGAGATGCAGAGCTTCCAAGACAGCAGAAACTGAAAGAATATGTGACCACTAAGCTGGCCCTGCAAGAAATATTAAGGGGGGTTCTATAAAAGGAGAAAGACCCCAAGAGTGATATACAACAGAAATTTACAGGGACAATCTATAAAAACAACGTCTTCACAGGCAACATGATGACAATTAATTCATATCTTTCAATAATCACTCTCAACGTGAATGGCCTAAACGCTCCCATAAAATGGCACAGGGTTGTAGATTGGATAAAAAGACAGGA
>NW_027941929.1:0-12576 GCF_054177405.1 Leptonychotes weddellii | reverse complement strand
GAGAGTCAGAGCAGAAGAGACCATTTCTAACCCTCTGCCTCAGAGCGGAGAGATCACAGTCTATTCTTCAGTGAGTTCTCCAGGCCACACTATCTCTGTTTCTGTCCATGCTGCTATAAACTGCAGTGTCCTGGGTTGTGCGCCCCTCCTCAACGCTCCCAGTCCTGCCTCCACGTCGGGGCACGTCTCTGCCCTTTGTGCTTCTAAAACCGCCAGCTGCTCCCACTTCGCACGCATGACCCCCACCGCTCCGGGTTTCCATCAGGGGGCTGCCCTAAAGTCCTTTCCCCACTGCTACTGGTCTGCGAGTCTGTGCCCCGTCCCCAACGTGTGAGGCTGTGGCTCACCAGCGGTGTAGGATCCCCACGGCCAGGCACCCTCCCACTGCCGTTTATCCTCTGATATCTGCCCGTGGAATCATGGCTCCCCGCTTCATACCTCGAAACCAACCGCCTGTGATATTCTATTTGTAGAGATCCAGACCTTCTTACATCTCAGGCTGATTTTGTGGGTGCTCAGAGTGGTCTGGTAGATATCCAGCTCAATTCTGGGGACTGGTTGGAATAGGGTCCCCTACTCCTCTGCCATCTTTTCCCCCCTCCTGCAATGGTATTGTAATTGAGCACCCAGAATATAAAGAAGTAGTTCAGCTACAAGGTGACCGGCATGAGGACACATGCCAGTTCCTCCTAGAGAATGGACCAGCTAAGGATGACCAGCTGAAGGTTCACGGGTTCGTGGGTTTTAAGAGCTTCTGGCTCACAGAAGCTTAAGTGAGAATTTCTTTGCAATGAGTAGAATTTCCCTTCTGTCCCTTGTCACAAGTTTAAAAACCTCACAGCTTATAGGTTTGTAACCATTTGGGGTCTGCTTTTAACTTGGACTAGTGTAACTCCTTCCTGCAATAAGCTGAAAAGAACCTGAAGTCCCTCTTTTATTTTTTTTAAGATTTTATTTATTTATTTAATTGACAGAGAGAGAGAGACGGCGTGAGAGGGAACACAAGCAGGGGGCGTGGGAGAGGTAGAAGCAGGCTTCCAGCCAAGCAGGGAGCCCGATGTGGGGCTCGATCCCGGGACCCTGGGATCATGACCTGAGCCGAAGGCAGTCACTTAACCAACTGAGCCACCCATGCGCCCCTGAAGTCCCTCTTTTAAACAGGGGTCAAGCATTAGATACCTGGCAGTGTCCAACCTGAAACCAAGCAGTAATGTGATGTTTAGGCCAAGCCCACAGCCCCAAGATCACAGACAGCTATGTCTGGTCAGAAGCTCCTTGGCTCTCCCTCAGTTCAAAATGTTACCACTTGAACAGCCCATGGTGAAGCTGAGAGGACAGGATGGGGTAAGACCACAATGGGAGCTGTGCTGCTAGAAGGAGTCATTGGTAGTCAAAGACAGATCCCTGGTGTCTCCAACCTGACCAGCTAGGCAGAGCTTAGAACAGCCACCTTTCCTCTAGTGAGGTGTGATAATGCATCCGGCTTGCCACCAAGGTCTTTTTGACCAGACATATCCTAGCTAATCGATGTCCAAACACCAGAATGTGAGGCCAAACTTCTACCAGAGTTAAACTTTTGACAAGGGAACAAACTTCAAACTGATGTAACAATCATGTATCTAGCTGCAGAGCTTGCAATTTACTAGCAACAACTGCCCAATTCCATGAGAATATGCCAAAAACTTATGGGATGCAGTGAGAGCAATGGTAACAGGGAAATTTATTGGTGGAAATGCTTACATTAAAAAAGAGGAAAGGTTTCAAATCAATAACCTAAATTTGTACTTTAACTAGAAAACAAGAATGAAATAAAACAAAATCTAGCAGGAGTAAGGAAATACTAAAGACTAGAACAGAGATAAATAGACTGACAAAGAAAAAAGAGGGAAGAACCAAATTAACTACCACAAAAATAAAAGAGGAAATGTTACTCCCAATTTTACAGAAATAAAAAGGACTGTAAGAGAGTATCATAAATACTTGTATGCCAATAAATTGGATAGAATGGACAAATTTCTAGAAATACAAAGTCTACCAGGATAGAATCATGAGGAAATAGAAAATCTGAATAGACCTATAATTAGTCAGGAGAGTGAATAAGTAATCAAAAATCTCCCAAAAAGAAAACCCAGGGCCAGATGGCTTCCCTAGTAAATTCTACCAAACATTTACAGAAGAATTAACACCAAACCTTTTCAAATTTTTCCAAAGCATTGAAGAGGAATAGTTGCTAACTCATTCTGAGACCAGCATTACTTGGATACCAAAGCCAAACACAGACACTACAAGAAAACTATAAACCAATATCCCGAATGATATTGATGCAAAATCCTCAACAAAATACTAGCAAATTGAATTCAACAGCGTATTAAAAGGATATGCACCACAACTGGACTGGACTGAAAGATGGTTTAACATATAAAAATCAATCAATGTAATACACTACATTAACAGAATGAAGAACATCACATGATCATCTCAATTGATGCTGAAAAAGCATTTAACAGGGTGCCTGGGTGGCTGAGTCAGTTGGGTGTCCAGCTCTTGGTTTCGGCTCAGGTCATGATCTCAGGGTTGGGAAATCGAGCCCCATGTCAGGCTCCATGCTCAGTGTGGAGTCAGCTTGGTATTCTCTCTCTCTCTGCCCCTCCTCACTGCTCGCTCTCTCCCTCTCTCATAAATAAATAAATAAATAAATAAATAAATAAATAAATAAATAAATAAAATCTTTTAAAGAAAAAGAAAAAGCAGATCCCTGGGTGGCTCAGTCAGTTAAGCATCCAACTCTTGATCTTGGCTCAGGTCTTGATCTCAGGGTTGTAATTTCAAGCATTGGGCTCCACAATGGGTATGGAGCCTGCTTTTTTAAAGAATGCATCCAATTTGGAAAGGAAGACATAAAATTAGTTTTGTTCACAGATGATATGATCTTACATGCAGAAAATCCTGAAGATTAAAAAAAAACCAAAACCCTGTTAGAACTAATATATGAATTCAGAAAAATAGCAGGATACAAAGTCAAAACACAAAATTCAGTTGCATTTTTATACACTAACAATGAACAATATGAAAAGGAAATTACAAAAACAATTCCATTTATAGTAACATCAAAAGGAGTACAATACTGAGAATTAACTCAACCAAGGAAGTGAAATGCTTGTACATTGAAAACTACGAAGCATTGCCAAAAGAAATTAAAGACATATACATGAAAATACATCCCATGTTCATGGGTTGGAAGACTTAATATTATTAATATATCAATAACACCAAAGTAATGTACAGTTTCAACACAATCCCTATCAAAATCCTAAGAACACTTTTTGCAGAACTAGAAAATCTGTCCTAAAATTCATATGAAATCTCAAGGGACCCTGAATAGCCGAAAACAACCTTGAAAAAGAAGAACAAGATTTGAGGCCTCACATTCCTGATTTCAAAACATATTATGGAGCACCTGGGTGGCTTAGTCAGTTAAGCATCTGCCTTCGGCTCAGGTCATGATCCCAGGGTCCTGGGATCGAGTCCCACATCGGGCTCCCTGCTCGGCGGGGAGTCTGCTTCTCCCTCTCCCACTCCCCCTGCTTGTGTTCCCTCTCTCACTGTCTCTCTGTCAAATAAATAAATAAAATCTTAAAAAAAAAAAAAACATATTACAAAGTTATAGTAATTGAAACAGTGTGGTAATGGCATAAATACAGACATCTAGGCCAAAGGAATAGGATAAAGAGACCAGAAATAAAACCCCTTGTATATGGTTAAATGACTTTTGACAAAGGTGCCAAGATAATTCAATGGGAAAATGACAGTCTTTTCAATAAGTGGTGTTTAGAAAACTGGATATCCACATGCAAAAGAACAAAACAGGGCCCTTACCTTACACCATATACAAAAATTACTCAAAATAGATCAAGACTTAAACATAAGAACTAAAACTACAAAACTATTGGAAGAAAACACAGAGGAATTTATGACATTGGATTTGGTAATGATATTTGAAATACAACACCAGAAGCAAAGTCAACAAAAGAAAAAATAAATTGGGCTTCATTAAAGTGAAAGCTCTTATGCCTCAAAGATACTAACAACAGAGTGAAAATGCAACCCATGGAGCAGGAGAATATATTTGCAAGCCATATATCGGATAAGGAATTAATATCTAGAATATATAAATAACTAGCACAACTCAACAACACACACACACAAAACCTCAATCGCAAAATGAGCAAAGGATGTGAATAGACATTTTTCTGAAGAAGATATGCAAATACTAATAAGAACATGACCAGATGCTCAATATCATTAGTCATAACAGAAATGCAAATCAAAACCACAGTGAGATACTATTTCACACCCATCAGGGTGGCTATGATTAAAATAAAAATGAAATGAAATGAAATCATAAAATACCCAGAAAATAGCAAGTGTCAGAATGTAGAGAAATTGGAACCCTTGCCGGTGGGAATGTAAAATAGTGCAGCTTCTATGGAAAACAATACAATGGTTCCTCAAAAAATTAAACATAAAATTACTATATGATCCAGCAATTCCACTTCTGGGTATTTATCCAAAAGAATTGAAAGCAGGGACTTGAACAGATACTTTTGCTCCCATGTTCATTACAGCACTAGTCACAGTAGCCAAAAAGTAGAAACAATCTAAGTGTTCATCAGCAGATGAATGGATTAAAAAAATACGGTCAATACATGCAAAGGAATAGTATTTTGCCTTTAAAAGGAAGGAAATTCTGATTCATGCTACAATATGATAAAATTCAAAGGAATTATGCTAGATGAAATAAGCTGAAAGGACAAATACTGTATTGTTTCACTAATATGAAATATCCAGAATAAGCAAATTTTAAAAGACAGAAAGTAGAAGGGTGGTCTCCAGGGGCTGGAGGGTGGGAGGAGAATGGAGAGTTTTTTAATGGATATAGAGTTTCAGTTTGGAAAGATGAAAAAGCTCTGAAAACGGATGGCAATGGTTGCAGAACAATGTAGATGTACTTAATGCCACTTAAAAATGGTTAAAATAGTAAATTTTATGTTACACACACTTCACCACAATAAAAAATATTTTTTTAATTCTTCACCAAATCCAAAGTCATCTAGATTTTCCGTTTCCTTCTAGAACTTTTATACTTTTGTGTTTTACATTTAAGCCTGTGATCTATTTTGGGTTAATTTTCATGATAGGTACGAGGTGTGTGTTTAGGTTCTTTTTTTGCATATGGACAACTAATTGTGACAGCGCCATTTGTTGAAAAGACAGTTATTTCTCCATTGAATTGTCAATGATATTTGAAATACAACACCTTTTTTATAAAAGATCAGTTGACTACATTTCTTTTTTATAAAAGATCAGTTGACTACATTTGATTGTATCTATTTCTGGGCTGTCTGTTCTGTTCCTCTGATTTATGCATCTATTCTTTTGACAACACTATCTTTTGCTATCTTGATTATTGTAGTTTTATAGTTAGTCCTGAAATTGGGTATTGAGTCCTCCAACTTTGTTCTTATTTAGTATTATATTGGCTATTCTAGGTCTTCTGCCTTTCCATGTAGATTTTAGAATCAGTTTGTTGATATCTACAAAATAGCTTATTGGGGTTTTGATTGGGATAGCATTGAATGTATAAATTGACATACATATTGACATCTTAACAATATTGCATCTTCCAATCCATGAACATGGAATATATATTTATTTAGATCTTCTTTTATTCCATCAAAGTTGTGAAGTTTTCCTTATATAGATCTTTTTTATTTCAAGTTTTTATTTAAATTCTAGCTAACATATAGGGTAAAATTGGTTTCAGGTGTAGAATTTAGTGCTTCATCACTTATGTATAATACCCAGTGCTCATCACAAGTGCCCTTCTTTTTTTTATTTTTTATTTAAGATTTTATTTATTTATTTGACAGGGAGACACAGCGAGAGAGGGAACACAAGCAAGGGGAGTGGGAGAGGGAGAAGCAGGCTTCCCGCGGAGCAGGGAGCCCGATGCGGGGCTCGATCCCAACACCCTGGGATCATGACCTGAGCCGAAGGCAGACGCTTAACCTACTGAGCCACCCAGATGCCCCACACAAGTGCCCTTCTTAATACCCATCACCCATTTAGCCCACCCCCCCACCTCCATCCATCAACCCTGGGTTTGTTCTCTATCATAAAGAATCTCTAATGGTTTGTTTCCCTCTCTTTTTCCATTCCCCTATGTTCATCTGTTTTATTTCTTAAATTCCACATGAGTGAAATCATATGGTGTTTGTCTTTCTCTGACTTATTTTGCTCAGCATAACACTCTCTAGCTCCATCCATGTCATTGCAAATGGCAAGAATTCATTCTTTTTGATGGCTGAATAATATTCCATTATATATATATATATGCATACACACACATACACACACACACCACATCCTCTTTATCCATTTATCAGTCTACGGACACCTTCTCTTTCCATAGTTTGGCTATTGTTGATAATGCTGCTATAAACATTGGGGTGCATGTGCCCATTCAAATCAGTATTTTTGTATCCTTTGGATAAATACCTAATAGTGCAATTGCTGGGTCAAAGGGTAGTTCTATGTTTAACTTTTTGAGGAACCTCCATACTGTTTTCCAAAGTGGCTTCACCAGTTTGCATTCCCACCAACAGTGTAAGAGGGTTCACCTTTCTCCACATCCTCACCAACATCTGTTGTTTCCTGTATTGTTAATTTTAGCAATTCTGACAGGTGTGAGATGGAATCTCCTTGTGGTTTTGATTTGTATTTCCCTGATGATGAGTGATGTTGAGCATCTTTTCATGTGTCAGCAATCTGTATGTCTTCTTTAGGAAAATGTCTGTTCATGTCTTCTGCCCATTTCTTAACTGGATTATTTATTTTGGAGGTGTTGAGTTTGATAAGTTCTTTATAGATTTTGGATACTAACCCTTTATCAGATATGTCATTTGCAAATATCTTCTCCCATTCTGCAGATGACATGATACTCTATGTAGAAAACCTGAAAGACTCCATCAAAAAATTGCTAGAACTGATACACAATTTCAGCAAAGTCACAAGATATAAAATCAACATACTGGGGCACCAGGGTAGCTCAGTCCATTAAATGTCTGCCTTCGGCTCAGGTCATGATTCCAGGCTCTGAGATCAAGCCCCACATCAGGCTTCCTGCTCAGCAGGGAGTCTGCTTCTCCCTCTCCCTCTACCTCTCCCCCCAGCTTGTGCTCTTTCTCTCACTAATTCACTCTCTCTCAAATAAATAAATAAAACCTTTAAAAAAATAAGATCAACATGCAGAAATCTGTTGCATTTCTATACACCAATAATGAAGCAGCAGAAAGAGAAATCAAGCAATCAATCCATTTATAATTGCACCCAAAACTGTATGATACCTAGGAATAAACCTAACCAAAGAGGTAAAAGATCTGTATTCTGAAAACCATAGAACACTTATGAAAGAAATTAATGAGGACACAAAGAAATAGAAAAACATTCCATGCTCATGGATTGGAAGAACAAACATTGTTAAAATGTCTGTACTTCCCAAACCAATCCACACATTTAATGCAATCCCTATCAAAATACTACCTATATAGATCTTAATTTTATCAGATATCAATTTTTGTATGCTATTTTAAATGGCATTGCTTTTTTATTAAATTTCAAATTCCCAGTGTTTATTGCTGGTATATAGGAAAGCAATTGACTTTTGTATACTAACCTTGTATCTTGAAACCTTGCTATACCTGTTTATTAGTTCCAGGAGTTTTATTGGGGGGGGTGTTTTTTGGTTGGTTGATTCTTTGGGATTTTCTACACAATCATTTCTGTGGAAAAAAATTCTGTTTCTTCCTTTTCAATCTGTATATACTGGATTTCCAGTATAATGGGAATGTAAATGCTAAAAGACAACAGTCTTACCTTGTTCTCCTCTTAGGAGGAAAGTGTCCAGATTTTCACCATTAACCTTTGATGCTAACTGTAGTGTTTGTTTAATAAGTCTTTAGAGTAGTTTTAGGTTCACAACGAAATTGAAGGGAAGGTATAGAGATTTCCCATATATTCTCTGCCCCAACACATGGATAGCCTCCATCATTATCAACATTCCCAACCAGAATGGTACCTTTTTAATAATTGATGAGCCTACATTGACACATCATGATCACCCAAATTCCATAGTTTACATTATGGTTCACTCTTGGTGTTGTACATCTACAGATTTGGACAAAAGTGTAATGACATGTATCCATCCCTATAATATCATAGAGTATTTTCACTGCCCTGAAAATTCTCTGTGATCCACCTATTCATTCCTTCCTATCCCCAACCCCTGGCAACCACTAAAATTTTTACTGTCTCCATAGTTTTGCCCTTCCCAGAATTTTAGCTGGAATCATACAGTATGCCATTTTTTGGTTGGCTTCTTTTACTTAATAATATGTATTTAAGGTTTCTCCATATCTTTTCATAGCTTGATGGCTCATTTGTTTTTAACACTGAATAATATTCCATTGTCTGGATGTACCACAATTTATCTATTCACCTACTGAAAGAAATCTGGGTTACTTCCGAGTTTTGTCAATTATAAATAAAGCTGCTTGAAATATCATATGCAGGTTTTTGTTTTCAACTCCTATGGGTTAAATACCAAGGAGGACAATTGCTGGATGATATGGTAAGAGTCTGTTAGTTTTGTGAGAAACCACCAAACTGTCTTTCAAAGTGGCTGTACCATTTTGCATTCCCACCAGCAATAAAGGATAGTTCCTGTTACTCCACATCCTCAGCTCCACATCCACCAGCATTTGGTGTTGTCAGTGTTCCAGATTTTGGCCGTTCTAATGAGTGTGTAGCAATATTTCATTGTTGTTTTAATTTGCATCTTCCTGATGATACATGATGTGGAGCATCTTTTCATATGCTTTTCATTTACCATCTATATATCTTCTTTAGTGAGGTATCTGTTAAGATCTTTGTCCCATTTTTTAATCCAGTTATTTATTATTGTTGAGTTTTAAGAGTTCTTGTGTATTTTGGATAACAGTCCTTCATAAATGTGTCTTTTACAAATATGTTCTCCCGGTCTGTGGCTTGTCTTCTAATCATCTTGACATTATCTTTCACAAAGCAGAAGTTTTTAATTTCAATGCAGTCCAGCTTATCAATTATTTATTTCATGGATTGTGACTTTGGTGGTATATCTAAAAGAAAATCACAATACCCAAGATCACCTAGGTTTTCTCCTAGGTTATCTTCTAGGAATTTAAGTTTTGCATTTTATATGTAGGTCTGTGATCCATTTATGTTAATTTTTATGAAGGGTGTAAGGTCTATGTCTAGATTCTTTTTTTTTTTTTTTTTTGCATGTGGATGTCCAGGACCATTTGTTGAAGACTATCTTTGCTCCATTTCATTGCCTTTGCTCCTTTGTAAAAGATCATTTGACTATGTTTATGTAGGTCTATTTCTGAGCTCTCTATTCTGTTCCATTATCTACTTGTTTATGATTTCACCAACACCACACTGTCTTAGTTACTGTAGCTTTGTAGTAAGTCTTGAAGTCAGGTTTTGTCAGTCCTCCAACTTCGTTCTTCTTAAATATTGTGTTGGCCATTCTGGGTCTTTTGTCTCTTCCCATATAAACTTAAAATTGTTGATATTTACAAAATAACTTGCTGGGATTCTAATTGGGATTGCATGGACTCTATAGATCAAGTTGGGAAGAACTGACCTCTTTTGTTTATTTAAATTCAAGTTAGTTGATAAATAGTGTATTATTAATTTCAGGGTAGAATTTACTGATTCATCTGTTGCTTATAACACCCAGTGCTCATTACATCAAATGCCCTCCTTAATGCTCATCACCAGTTACCCCATCCCCCCACCCACCTCCCCTCCAGCAACCCTCAGTTTGTTTCCTATTGTTCAGCATCTCTTATGGTTTGTCTCCATCTCTATTTTTATCTTATTTTATTTTTCCTTCCTTTCTCCTATGTTCATCAGTTTTGTTTCCTGAATTCCACATATGAGTGAAATCATATGGTATGTCTTTCTCTGACTGATTTATTTTGCTTAGCATAATACACCCTAGTTCTATCCATGTCATTGTGAATGATTTCATTCTTTTTGATGGCTGAGTTATATTCCATTGTATATATACACCACATCTTTACCCATTCATCTGTTGATGGATATCTGGACTCTTTCCATATTTTGGTTATTGTGGACATTGCTGCTATAAACATCAGGGTGCATGTGCCCCTTCAAATCACTATTTTTGTATCCTTTGGGTAAATTCCTAGTAGTGCAATTGCTGGGTCATAGGGTGGTTCTATTTTTAACTTTGTGAGGAACCTCCATACTGTTCTCCAGAGTGGTTGCACTAGTGTGCATTCTTACCAACAGTGTAAGAAGCAAGTTGGGAAGAACCGACATCTTGACAATACTGAGTCTTCCTATCCATGAATATGCAGTATCTCTTCATTTACTTAGGATATGCATCAGTTTTTTGTTTTTTGTTTGTTTGTTCTTTTTTAAGTGGGCTCCATGCTGGGCATGGAGCCCCGTGTGGGGCTTGAACTCACAACCCTGAGATCAAGACCTGAGCTGAGATCAAGAGTTGGACACTTAATCAACAGAGCCAACCAGGCACCCCTGATGTGCATCAGTTTTGCGATTTTCCTCATATAGATCTTATACATCTTCCTTTAGATTTATACCTAAGTATTTCATTTTGGGCAGTACTATGTAAATGGTAATGTGTTTTTAATTTCAAATTCTACTTGTTCAGTTCCAGTATACAGGAAAGCAATTGATTTTTTAACCTTGTGCCCTGCAACTCTGCCATAATTGCTTATTAGTTCCAGGATTCTGTTGTTGATTCTTTTGGGTTTTCTACATAGACAGTCACATCAGCTGCAGACAATGACATTTTTTCCCAATATGCAGTACCTTTTTTTTTAAATATTTTATTTATTTGTTTGTCAGAGAAAGGGAGCACGTGCCTACACAAGCAGGGGGAGTGGCAGGCAGAAGGAGAAGCAGGCTCCACACTGAGCAACGAGCCCAATGTGGGACTCAATCCCAGCACCCTGGGATCATGACCTGAGCCAAAGGCAGACGCTTAACTGACTGAGCCACCCAGGCGTCCCAGACAATGATATTATTATTTCTTCCTTCCCAATCTATCTTTTGTTTCCTTGTGTTGTCTTATTGCACTAACTAGAACCTCCAGTGCACTGTTGAAAAGGAATAATGAGAGGAGTCATCCTTGCCTTGTTCCTGTCTTAGTGGGAAAGCTTCAAGTTTCTCACTTGATGTTAACTTGAAGGGCTTTTTTAAAAATATATGTAGATATTCTTTATCAAATTGAAGACATTCTCCTCTGTTCCTAGTTGCCCAAGAGTTTTTATCATGAGTGGGTGTTGGGCTATAGGTTTTATGTATGTCCTTCACCAAGTTAGAAAATTCCCCTCTGTTACCAGTTTGCTGGGTTTTTATCATGAATAGGTATTGGATTTTTGTCAAATGCTTTTTCTCCATCAATTGATATGGCTCTCTGATTTTTATTCTTTTATTCTTTATAGTATGGAGGTTCCTCACAAAGTTAAAAATAGAACCACCCTACGACCCAGCAATTGCACTACTAGGAATTTACCCAAGGGATACAAAAATAGTGATTTGAAGGGGCACATGCACCCTGATGTTGGTGGATTAATTAATTAAAAAGTTGAATCAGGGGGCGCCTGGGTGGCTCAGTGGTTAAGCTTCTGCCTTCGGCTCAGGTCATGATCCCAGGGTCCTGGGGTCGAGCCCCGCATCAGGCTCCCTGCTCGGCAGGAAGCCTGCTTCTCCCTCTCCCACTCCCCCTGTTTGTGTTCCCTCTCTCATTGTGTCTCTCTCTGTCAAATAAATAAAATATTTTTTTTTAAAGTTGAATCAGCCTAATATAGCTGGAATAAGTCCCACTTGGTTGTGGTGTATAACTCACTGTTGAATCAATTTGCATCTATGCTCATGAGAGATACTGCTCTATAGTTTTGGGGGTTTTTTTATCTTGTTTTAGTATTAGGGTAGTGTTGGCCTCACAGAATGAGTCAAAAATTGCTTCCTCTGCTTCTATTTTCTGGAAGAGATTGTGGAGAATTGGTATCATTTCTTCCTTAAATGTTTGGTAGAACTCACCAGTGAAACCATCTTGGTCTGGTGCTTTCTTTCCTTCTTTTGGAACGTTATTTATTATTGCTTCAATTTCTTTAATTGTATAAGCAATTCAGATTACCTATTTTTCTGTGAGAGTTTTTGTAGTTTGTGTCCTTCAATGGATAGTCCCTTTCATCTAAGGTATCAAATTGTAAGCACAGAGGTGTTGGTAGTGTTCCTTTGTTACCTTTTTAATCACTAGTGATGACCTTTCTTTCATTACTGATATTACAGATTGGTATGTCTTTTTTTTTCTTAGTTTGGCTAAAGCTTTATCAGTTTTATTGACATGTTCACAAGCTTTTGGCTTTGGTGATTTTTCTCTATTGTTTTCAGTTTTATTGATTTCTGCTCTAATTT
>NW_027941928.1:0-218 GCF_054177405.1 Leptonychotes weddellii | reverse complement strand
TGGCTCCTGCTATTCTCTTTCATTTTGTTTATGGCAATCTTTATAATTGTGGGAATATTTCTGGGCTGGCTCCTGCTATTCTTTTTCATTTTATTTATGGCAATCTTTATAATTGTGGGAATATTTCTGGGGTTTCATGATAAAGTGACTACTCATCTTAGTTACGCCTATCTAAGCAATCATAATGAAACTAATTCCACGAAGAATTAGTTTCTATA
>NW_027941927.1:0-218 GCF_054177405.1 Leptonychotes weddellii | reverse complement strand
TATTTCTGGGTCTGTCTGTAGAAGAAATTTGCATTGGTAAACTGAGGAAAGCAGATGGCCGGCCCCAGGGAGGTGAGCATCCTGCCGCAGGTTCTGAGCCCAGATAGGACAAGAAGGTACAGGAAGGAAAGAGCCCCTGGCTGGCTGAGCTGGGACCCAGATCCCATGCTGCCCTCCGTGTCAGACCCTCACACCCGGACCGGAACCGACATCCTCGC
>NW_027941926.1:0-218 GCF_054177405.1 Leptonychotes weddellii | reverse complement strand
GTGGACATCCCTGCTGTGTTCCTGACCTTAGAGGAAGAGCTCTCAGTTCTTCCCCACTGAGAATGATATTCACTGTGGGTTTTTCATAGATGGCTTTTATGATGGTGAGGTATGTACCCTCTCTGCCTACAGTGTGGAGATTTTTCATCACGAAAGGAAGCTGTACTTTGTCAAATGCTTTTTCTGCATCTATGCAGAGTCTCATATGGTTCTTGTTC
>NW_027941925.1:0-218 GCF_054177405.1 Leptonychotes weddellii | reverse complement strand
CTGACTGAGCCATCCAGATGTCCCCTTGTCCTTTTTTTTAGTCAAACTTGCATTCACTGATCGCCTCACTCTGACTCCCACCAACAATGGGGGAGACCCCAGAAAACTCCGCTTTGTAACTAGGTGATTTCTAGGGTTCCTTCTGCTCTTAGATTCTGAAATTCTTCCACCTGGCCAGTCCCAGGCTTATTTTCTTTTTTTTTTTTCTTTTTAAAGAT
>NW_027941924.1:0-218 GCF_054177405.1 Leptonychotes weddellii | reverse complement strand
TTGATTTGATCTCTGCCCTAGGCACTGTCTCACTTTGAGAATCCTTTCAGATTGGAGGGATTGGAAATGAGAAATAGTTAGACTTTCAACCCAGCAATTCCTCATCCTCCTACGGTCCCTTTAAATTTTTCTTGAATATCTGCTCTCTCCCACATCTTTCCAGCTAAAAGAAGCCACCTGACCCTTCTCACGTTCTACGTGAAAATCATCTTTCCATG
>NW_027941923.1:0-218 GCF_054177405.1 Leptonychotes weddellii | reverse complement strand
GGGAATGGATTGCCCTTCCAACCTCCTAAGTGGTTAAAGCTTTGATAGAATGGTTGCTAAGGAAAGAAATACTTGCTGAATAAATAAATGAATGAAAGGCTTGATTCATAAACTAGAAATGCAACAGGAAGAATCGGGGGATATTCCAAGAAAGGCCTCAAAAGAATTATAATTCCTGGGGCGCCTGGGTGGCTCAGTCGTTAAGCATCTGCCTTCAG
>NW_027941922.1:0-218 GCF_054177405.1 Leptonychotes weddellii | reverse complement strand
GCCTGAAGACTGGTACCCCGCCTTGCACCCAACCCCCGCTGGCCATCTGCCCTGCCCCCCACCCCCAACCATGCTTCCCCTCAGCCTTGAGCCACCAAAGTCCTGGAACTAAGGTGGGACAGGTGCTGATAAGGTAATTCCCCCAGCCTGTGGCCCTGGTGAAATGCACAGAAAGCTGGGTGGCTTCCCTTCCTTCCAACGGTCAAGTCGAAATTTGG
>NW_027941921.1:0-218 GCF_054177405.1 Leptonychotes weddellii | reverse complement strand
TCACCTGTCCTTTGTCACTCTTCTCGCCCTTTGGACCACCTGTCCTGTCCCACACTCTCCCACCTGCTGCAGACGCCTCGCCTGCCCCACCTCCAGGGCCCCGGCTCGGTGCCCCCCTGCTTGGCGTCTCGACTGCATACGTGGCAAAGGGACTGTCCCGTGACCTGAGCCACCTGACATTCCTGCAGCCACCCTCTGGGAGTCGTCCAGCTGGACTC
>NW_027941920.1:0-218 GCF_054177405.1 Leptonychotes weddellii | reverse complement strand
GTATCAAAGGCTAAAATATCAGTAAGATTAGATACTTGTCATTTCTCTTTTTTCCTTGATGAAAATAAGGCCACTCTTCATAGACATGAAACACTTTTGATTATCATTTACTATGTGAGATCAAAGTTGATTAATATGAGCTTGACAAAACATTTCAAAATATTGCAATTTCACAATTAATGGATGCTAAAAAAAATGCTATGTATCAATAGCAAAAT
>NW_027941919.1:0-218 GCF_054177405.1 Leptonychotes weddellii | reverse complement strand
GTATCAAAGGCTAAAATACCAGTAAGATTAGATACTTGTCATTTCTCTTTTTTCCTTGATGAAAATAAGGCCACTCTTCATAGACATGAAACACTTTTGATTATCATTTACTATATGAGATCAAAGTTGATTAATATGAGCTTGACAAAACATTTCAAAATATTGCAATTTCACAATTAATGGATGCTAAAAAAAATGCTATGTATCAATAGCAAAAT
>NW_027941918.1:0-1269 GCF_054177405.1 Leptonychotes weddellii | reverse complement strand
CCCACCCCACCCCCCACTCCAGCAACCCTCAGTTTGTTTCCTGCAATTAAAAATTCCTCCTATCAGTGAGATCATATGATACATGTCTTTCTCTGTTTGACTTATTTCACTCAACATAATAACCTCCAGTTCCATCCACGTCGTTGCAAATGGCAAGATCTCATTCCTTTTGATGGCTGCATAATATTCCATTGTATATATATACCACATCTTCTTTATCCATTCATCTGTCGATGGACATCTTGGCTCTTTCCACAGTTTGTAAGCCACCCAGTTTCTATGGTAAATTGTTATAGCAGCTCAAACTGATTGAGACTATTGCTTTCTTCTTTTTGAAAGATTTTAAAGGCTAGCAAGCACATAGCGAAGGAAACTATTTTGAAACATCTCTATTTATTTATGCATATGTTTAAATAAACACATACATATATAGACGCATATATATACATATATATATACGCATATATATATACATATATATATACGCATATATATATACGTATATATATATAATGTTTCAGCTAATCAGTAGTTTTATGGGTTTCTACTTGCTTCAAGAACTGGATAAGAATGAATAGGGGTGAACTACACAGTCTTGTGGACCTTGGAAATAAATGAAGTCTTAAAAAATCAGGGACAGTCTCTCCCACAAAACATTAACAAAGCATAGTTTTGAAAGTCTTAATTATTTTTAATTTTGGTAGTTGGAAGCTAGAATAAGAAATCTTAAAGTAAAAGGTTTATGGAGTCTGTCCCCCTCACTGGACAAAAATATTTTATAGAAAAGACAAACTGCTATTTTTGTTTTGTTTTTTTTTGTTTGAGTTTAAATTAACTCAAGATTATTTATTTTATTTTATTATGTTATGTTAGTCACCATACATTACATCATTAGTTTTTGATGTAGCGTTCCATGATTCATTGTTTGCGTAAAACACCCAGTGCTCCATTTAATACATGTCCTCCTTAATACCCATCACTGGGCTAATCCATCCCCCCACCCCCCTCCCCTCGAAAACCCTCAGTTTGTTTTTCAGAGTCCATAGTCTCTCATGGTTCGTCTCCCCCTCCGATTTCCTCCCCTTCATTTTTCCCTTCCTACTATCTTGTTTCAGAGGTACAGGTCTGTGATTCATCAGTCTTACACAATTCACAGTGCTCACCATAGCACATACCCTCCCCAGTGTCCATCACCCAGCCACCCCATCCCTCCCAATCCCCACCACTCCAGCAACCCTCAGTTTGTTTCCTGAGATTAAGAATTCCTCA
>NW_027941917.1:0-218 GCF_054177405.1 Leptonychotes weddellii | reverse complement strand
GGGGCGGAGCAAGATGGCGGAGGAGTAGGAGACCTGGATTTCGTCTCCTCTCAGGAATTCAGCTGGATAGGGATCAAACCATTTGGAACACCTACAAACTCAACAGGAGATCGAAGAAAAGAAGAGCAACAACTCTCTCATCAGAAAAGCGACCACATTCTGGAAGGTAGGACGTGCGGAGAAGTGAATCCGAGGCGATATTCGGGAGGATAGACGGC
>NW_027941916.1:0-218 GCF_054177405.1 Leptonychotes weddellii | reverse complement strand
TATTTCTGGGTCTGTCTGTAGAAGAAATTTGCATTGGTAAACTGAGGAAAGCAGATGGCCGGCCCCAGGGAGGTGAGCATCCTGCCGCAGGTTCTGAGCCCAGATAGGACAAGAAGGTACAGGAAGGAAAGAGCCCCTGGCTGGCTGAGCTGGGACCCGGATCCCGTGCTGCCCTCCGTGTCAGACCCTCACACCCGGACCGGAACCGACATCCTCGC
>NW_027941915.1:0-218 GCF_054177405.1 Leptonychotes weddellii | reverse complement strand
GCTGTTACCCAGAGGCCGCGAGGAACCACTTTGGATGGGTTTCTAGTGGAACCGGCTGGCTCCCGGGGCTCGTGGAGATCCACCCTGCGTGCGCCTGCAGGTGACAGAGACTGCTAGGAAAACCAAGCAGGGCCCCGAAAAGAGGTGCAGGGCACTCCTGGCTCTGTCTGTGTCTCGCTGTCGCCGTCCGGCGTCTGGAGGCCCCCCCGGAGCCTCTG
>NW_027941914.1:0-218 GCF_054177405.1 Leptonychotes weddellii | reverse complement strand
TAAATAAAAAAAAATTATTAAAAAAAAAAAGAATATCTGTTAAAGCCTCTACCCTTTTCACTCTGTTGCCACATCTTGAGATCTTGAGTTAGAGTTTTTTTTTTTTTTAAAGAGTTTATTGATTTATTAGAGAGAGACACAGCAAGAGAGGGAACACAAGCAGGGGGAGTGGGGGAGGGAGAAGCAGGCTTCTGCTGAGCAGGGAGCCCGATGCGGGG
>NW_027941913.1:0-218 GCF_054177405.1 Leptonychotes weddellii | reverse complement strand
TTTTTATGCTAACACCACGATGTCTTGGTTACTATAGCTTTGAAATGTAGTTTGAAATCAGAGGCATTAGTGTCCCCAGCTTTGTTCCTATTTCTCAAGATTGCTTTGGCTATTCAGGGTCTTTTGTGGTTCCATACAAAGTTTAGAAATATTTGTTCTATGTCTGTGAAAAAAATTCCATTAGAATTTGTACATTGGGGCGCCTGGGTGGCTCAGTC
>NW_027941912.1:0-218 GCF_054177405.1 Leptonychotes weddellii | reverse complement strand
CAAGTCCAGTCTTCAGAGCTCCAGAACAACATGAGATTCCTGATGTGGCCAGGAGAGTAGCCCTCCCCTCCACCACTTGGGGCCATGCTTTGTAACCTGAGCTTCTGTCCACGGTCTGAATGATTCCACCAGCTCCTGACATGTATCCCCCCCCACCCCAACCACAGCACTCACCGGCTCCTTGGGTTGGGTGGGGACAGCGTCTCCTCCATCTATCT
>NW_027941911.1:0-218 GCF_054177405.1 Leptonychotes weddellii | reverse complement strand
TAATTCAACCATTTATTCCATATTCATTTCATGTGATGGCTGGGATATTTGGGTTCAAATGCATCTTCCTATTTTGTTCTTATCTTTGCTTCAGTTCTGTTTGTTATACTTTCCTTTAAAAATTTGTATGGAGGGGCGCCTGGGTGGCTCAGTCGTTAGGCCTCTGCCTTCGGCTCAGGTCATGATCCCAGGGTCCTGGAATTGAGCCCCGCATCGGG
>NW_027941910.1:0-218 GCF_054177405.1 Leptonychotes weddellii | reverse complement strand
GCCGCGCTTTGCGACCTCACCGTCCACACCCCCGGGATGTAGCCCGGCCCACACCTGTGGGAACCGTGGCTCCCTGCCCCCCGTCCACACCTCCCGGCCTCCCCGGCCCTGGGAGCACCACGGCCCGTGGCTTTTTCTCCTCCCACGGCTCAGATGAGGCACGGAGGCCCGCGGAAGGTGAGGACGGCCTCCGTGCCCCTGCGAGAAGGAGGCTCTCG
>NW_027941909.1:0-218 GCF_054177405.1 Leptonychotes weddellii | reverse complement strand
TCCATATATACAAATGGAATATTACTCAGCCATCAGAAAGGATGAATACCCAACTTTTACATCCACACGGATGGGACTGGAGGAGATTATGCTAAGTGAAAGAGGTCAAGCAGAGAAAGACAATTATCATATGGTTTCACTTATTTGTGGAACATAAGGAATAGCATGGAGGACATTAGGAGAAGCAAGGGAAAAATGAAGGGGGGGGAATCGGCGGG
>NW_027941908.1:0-218 GCF_054177405.1 Leptonychotes weddellii | reverse complement strand
TTATGTTAATCCCCATACATTACATCATTAGTTTTAGATGAAGTGTTCCATGATTCATTGTTTGTGCATAACACCCAGTGCTCCATGCAGAATGTGCCCTCCTCAATACCCACCACCAGGCTAACCCATCCTCCTACCCCCCTCCCCTCTAGAACCCTGTTTGTTTTTCAGAGTCCATCGTCTCTCATGGTTCGTCTACCCCTCCGATTTCCCCCGCT
>NW_027941907.1:0-1269 GCF_054177405.1 Leptonychotes weddellii | reverse complement strand
AAATACATGGAGGCTAAAGAGCATCCTACTGAAGAATGAATGGGTCAACCAGGAAATTAAAGAAGAATTAAAAAAATACATGGAAACCAATGAAAATGAAAACACAACTATTCAAAATCTTTGGGATGCAGCAAAGGCAGTCCTAAGAGGAAAGTATATAGCAATACAAGCCTTTCTCAAGAAACAAGAAAGGTCTCAAATACACAAGCTAACCCTACACCTAAAGGAGCTGGAGAAAGAACAGCAAGTAAAGCCTAAACTCAGCAGGAGAAGAGAAATAATAAAGATCAGAGCAGAAATCAATGAAATAGAAACCAAAAGAACAGTAGAACAGATCAACGAAACTAGGAGCTGGTTCTTTGAAAGAATTAACAAGATTGATAAACCCTGGCCAGACTTATCAAAAGAAAAGAGAAATGGCCCAAATCAACAAAATCATGAATGAAAGAGGAGCAATCACAACCAACACTAAAGAAATATAAACAATTATAAGAACACATTATGAGCAACTCTATGCCAGCAAATTAGATAGTCTGGAAGAAATGGAAGCATTCCTAGAGATGTATCAAGTACCAAAACTGAAAGAGGAAGAAATAGAAAACCTGAATAGACATATAACCACTAAGGAAATTGAAACAGTCATCAAAAATCTCCCAACAAACAGGAGCCCAGGGCCAGATGGCTTCCCAGGGGAATTCTACCAAACATTTAAAGAAGAATTAATACCCATTCTTCTGAAACTGTTCCAAAAAATAGAATTGGAAGGAAAACCTCAATGAGATACCACTTCACACCAGTCAGAATGGCTAAAATTAACAAGTCAGGAAACGACAGATATTGGCAGGGATGCCGAGAAAGGGGAACCCTCCTACACTGTTAGTGGGAATGCAAACTGGTGCAACCACTCTGGAAAACAGTATCGAGGTTTCTCAAAAAGTTGAAAATAGAGCTACCATATGATCCAGCAATTGCACTACTGGGTATTTACCCCAAAGATAGAAATGTAGGGATCCGAAGGGGTACACGCACCTCGATGTTTTTAGCAGCAATGTCCACAATAGCCAAACTGTGGAAAGAGCCAAGATGTCCATTGACAGATGAATGGATAAAGAAGATGTGGTATATATACACAATGGAATATTATGCAGCCATCAAAAGGAATGAGAGCTTGCCATTTGCAACAACGTGGATGGAACTGGAGGGTGTTATGCTGAGCGAAATAAGTCAATCAGAGAAAGACATGTATCATATGACCTCACTGATACGAGG
>NW_027941906.1:0-218 GCF_054177405.1 Leptonychotes weddellii | reverse complement strand
TTTGTTTTTATACACTACTTACTTCATATTCATAAAACAAAGTCGGCCAATTGCACTATATACAGTGTAAAGAGGGCTAACTCCACATTTTAAGACTTGAACTCAAACATTAGTCCTACCTCTCGGGCAAGTCAGCCAGGTCACTGCGCCTTAGTGTCCTAGCCTGGAAAATGAGGGCTGACTCTACTCACTTCTGCATTCTTTTACCACAGCTTGTT
>NW_027941905.1:0-218 GCF_054177405.1 Leptonychotes weddellii | reverse complement strand
ATAATACTTTTGTATCTTGTTTGATTTGGAAAAAAAAGAAGTCGATTTAAATGGTAAATTATTGAATTTCCATTTTTGCCTTTAGTAATTTTGTCTATGCCAGGTAAGAGGAAGACTTTCAAGGTGGGTTATGAACTGAAATGCTTAATACATTTTCATCTCTCTCTTTTTTTCTCTCCCTCTTTTTTCTTCACTTTTTCTCCTCCTTCTTTTCTCCT
>NW_027941904.1:0-218 GCF_054177405.1 Leptonychotes weddellii | reverse complement strand
CGCCCTTTGCGACCTCACCCCGTCCACACCCCCGGGATGTAGCCCGGCCCACACCTGTGGGAACCGTGGCTCCCTGCCCCCCGTCCACACCTCCCGGCCTCCCCGGCCCTGGGAGCACCACGGCCCGTGGCTTTTTCTCCTCCCACGGCTCAGATGAGGCACGGAGGCCCGCGGAAGGTGAGGACGGCCTCCGTGCCCCTGCGAGAAGGAGGCTCTCG
>NW_027941903.1:0-218 GCF_054177405.1 Leptonychotes weddellii | reverse complement strand
GCCCGAAGTGCCTCATCCCGGGTCACCGCTATTGTAGAGAGGCCTTGATTGCTGCTAGAACCTGGATAGTTTGGGCAGTTCGAGACAAAAATGGAGTCTGGTGGAGAGATTCAAGTAATGTTCACTAAAATTGCTAATATTATTTTATAGGTCTTGGGACATTAGGAAGAGGAAAGAATCAGTAATGATATATGATTTATGGCTATTATGGAACCAGG
>NW_027941902.1:0-218 GCF_054177405.1 Leptonychotes weddellii | reverse complement strand
GCACAAACAATGAATCATGGAACACTTCATCTAAAACTAATGATGTAATGTATGGGGATTAACATAAGAATAAAAAAAAATTAAAAAAAAAAAAAGTAAGATTAGAAAGTTCACAGGCTACTGAAACCTCCATTCCCGCCCAAGGCTCCCAAATGTTTCCTTGCTTCTAGAACAAATTATTTTTTGCTCTCTGGGGACAAATCCATTTGACACGTATC
>NW_027941901.1:0-218 GCF_054177405.1 Leptonychotes weddellii | reverse complement strand
CCATTTCTTTGAAAAAAGTTGATATTTTGATAAGGATTGCTTTAAATGTGTAGATTGTTCTAGGTAGCATTGACATTTTCACAATATTTGTTCTAGGCCTCCTTAAGCTTTAAAACCATGTGTGAAAGTGTGCCAGTTGACCCCCTGAAGCGCCAGGACTGTTACTTTAGAAAAATATCAGAAAAGACAAGGGAGGAAAGCTAAAGCACCAATGACAT
>NW_027941900.1:0-218 GCF_054177405.1 Leptonychotes weddellii | reverse complement strand
CTTTGTTACTACTTAGCACTTCATTCTTCTCATTGTATGAAACCTGGTTCCAGAAAAAAGATTTGAGAAATTCATCAGCTCTACGAAAGATAAAGGATCAGACTGAATGAATACTCCTTTCAAGAGCATTTTGTTTTGACAGGAAACAAAACCTTAAGCTAAAGGATGAAGGTTTCCTAATAAACTTGGTTTACAAGTACGACAGACTAGAGAAATGT
>NW_027941899.1:0-218 GCF_054177405.1 Leptonychotes weddellii | reverse complement strand
GCTCATGCTCTCTCTCTTGCTCTCTCTCTCTCTTTCTCTCAAATAAATAAAATCTCTAAAAAAAAAAATACCAAATCTTAACAAGACATGGGTTCCAGTTCAAAATTTGACTTTGTTCCTTGCTCCCTGATTTGTCTGTAAAATATGATTAATAATATTTATCTTGCCTGCTATGTTGGATAGTTTTATATATAGAAAATGAAATATTTCCCAATTTT
>NW_027941898.1:0-218 GCF_054177405.1 Leptonychotes weddellii | reverse complement strand
TTTTTTTTGAAGATTTTATTTATTCATTTGAGACACAGAGATACAGGGAGAGAGAGAGAGAGCGAGAGAGAGCATGAGCAGGGAGAGAGGCAGAGGGAGAGGGAGAAGCAGGCTCCCCGCTGAGCCAGGAGCCCGATGCGGGGCTCGATCCCAGGACCCTGGGATCATGACCTGAGCCGAAGGCAGACGCTTAACCATCTGAGCCACCCAGGCGCCCC
>NW_027941897.1:0-218 GCF_054177405.1 Leptonychotes weddellii | reverse complement strand
GGAGGGGCACAGTCACAATCCCCCCCCCATCTTGGCAGGGGGGAAAGGAGAGGTCAGCCTGTCACAAAGGATTCTGCTTCCCAACCAACTCCTCCCGAGTTTCCTAATTTGGTCGCTTTATTGCAAACCATTTTAGAGAGCTTCTGGCATCCTGAGAGCAAGGACAAACCATTTCTGAGGGTTTTGAGTAGGGTGTGGAGGGCACCGCGCCCAAATTT
>NW_027941896.1:0-1269 GCF_054177405.1 Leptonychotes weddellii | reverse complement strand
GACATCAGAAGTATCTGTGATTACACCAGGGCTTGAGAAGGCTGATTCCCTACCTTCTCGTCCAGTACAAGTGAATGATGACAGCACTTCAAGTGAAATGGATCAGGATGAAGTAAGGTAAAATCTATAAATTCTTTATTTCCCTCTGAAGGAAGTTTAGCAGTGATTACTTTTTATGGAAATAAAACGCTGTCGTGTACGTACAGGCTAAGGCAAGAAATACTCAAGTATATCAGATACACTGCTTGAAAGGTTAAGATGAGGACAGGTGACTTTGACAAGGAGCAGTTTCAAAGGGACCATGGAAGGTGGACTGTAATGAATAAGTATAAACAACTCCTTAGAGAATTTTTACAGGAAAAGGTAATAGAGAAATGGATGATAACTGAAAGAGAATGTGGAATTCAAGGGAATTTTCTTTCTTTTTTAATTTTAAGATGGGAGCTTTTAGAGTACATTTGTATGCTGCTGGAAATGATCCAATAGAGAGAGGCATGGTTATTTAATTTTGTTTGCATTTCCAAATATTAGAAAGCTTATTGGTTGTATTACATTATCTTATTTTTTTAAGATTTTTTATTTTTTATTTGACAGAGATTGAGTACAAGGAGGGGGAGCGGCAGGCAGAGGCAGAGGGAGAGGGAGGAGCAGGCCCCCTGCTCAGCAGGGAGCCCGATGTGGGACTTGATCCCAGGATCCCGGGACCATGACCTGAGCCAAAGGCAGATGCTTAATGACTGAACCACCCAGGCGCCCCTGTATTATATTATCTTTTAAAGATTACAGTAATTGTCCTTAGTACTCCTATTCATGTAGTTTTGTGGCAAGAGGTTGTTTTTATGTTTTTTTGTTTTTAAGATTTTATTTATTTGACAGACGAGACATAGCGAGAGAGGAAACACAAGCAGGGGGAGTGGGAGAGGGAAAAGCAGACTCCCGCTGAACAGGGAGCCTGATATGGGGCTTGATCCCAGCACCCTGGGACCATGACCTGAGCCGAAGGCAGATGCTTAACGACTGAGCCACCCAGGTCCCTGTGGCAAGAAGTTGTTGATTCAGAATTGGTTCCCCAGTGGAGTATTCTCATATAATTGAATGTGCAGAGAGTATCATTCATAGACTTAAAAGTCTATAAATGATAGTAAATATACAAACTCTTAGGCCATTCTGAGTAGAACTAATCATTCCTTGATGATTTTAGATATTCAGTGCCTTTGACAGAATCATGAATAGCTATGGTTTTGTTAGGGACTTTGAAGTATCTGGTTG
>NW_027941895.1:0-218 GCF_054177405.1 Leptonychotes weddellii | reverse complement strand
GAGAACAAGAAGGGACCCGCATTAGAGCCAGCCAGGAGGGCTTCCTGGAAGGGGTGGGCCTTGGGACAAACTTTGAAGAGGTGAGGTCCCTCTGCCAAAGCAACACATGGAAGGGCATAGCTGCTGAGGGATCTGGTGGCGGCAGGCCTGGATTCGAATCCCAGCCCTGTAGTCAACTAGCTGGGTTTGCCCTAGGGCCTGTTAACTAACTCCTCTCT
>NW_027941894.1:0-218 GCF_054177405.1 Leptonychotes weddellii | reverse complement strand
TGAGTGCTGGACTCTTGAGATCAGCTCAGGTCATGATCTCAGGGTCTTGGGATTGAGCCTGCGTGTGGAGGCCCAGATAGGAGCCACAGCCTGGGGTTCTGAGCTCAACGGGGATGAAGCTTGAGATTCTCCCTCTCACTCTGGCCCTCCCCCAGTGCACAATCTCTAAATAAATATATAAAATCTTTAAAAAAAAAAAATCCCAGTGGCTTACTTTT
>NW_027941893.1:0-218 GCF_054177405.1 Leptonychotes weddellii | reverse complement strand
CTGGGGCGCCTGGGTGGCTCAGTCGTTAAGCGTCTGCCTTCGGCTCAGGTCATGATCCCAGGGTCCTGGGATCGAGTCCCACATCGGGCTCCCTGCTTGGCGGGAAGCCTGCTTCTCCCTCTCCCACTCCCCTTGCTTGTGTTCCTGCTCTCGCTATGTCTCTCTCTGTCAAATAAATAAATAAAATCTTAAAAAAAAAGAAAAGAAAAGATCTGAAT
>NW_027941892.1:0-218 GCF_054177405.1 Leptonychotes weddellii | reverse complement strand
TTCCATGATTCATTGTTTGTGCATAACACCCAGTGCTCCATGCAGAACGTGCCCTCCTCAATACCCATCACCAGGCTAACCCATCCTCCCACCCCCCTCCCCTCTAGAACCCTCAGTTTGTTTTTCAGAGTCCATCATCTCTCATGGTTCGTCTACCCCTCCGATTTCCCCCCCTTCATTCTTCCCCTCCTGCTATCTTCTTCTTCTTCTTTTTTTTT
>NW_027941891.1:0-218 GCF_054177405.1 Leptonychotes weddellii | reverse complement strand
AAGCGTGACTGCTGGCTCCTATGGTAAGAATAAAGTTAGTTTCATAGGGAAACTGACGAACTATCTTCCAAAGTGGCTGTATCCTTCTGCATGCTCACCAGCCATGAACGAGAGTTCCTGTTGCTCCACATCGTTGCCAGCATTTGGTGTCGTCAGGAAGTGTGTGGTGGTGTCTGCTTGTTGTTTTAACTTGCAATTTTTTTTTTTTTTAAGATTTT
>NW_027941890.1:0-218 GCF_054177405.1 Leptonychotes weddellii | reverse complement strand
TGTAGCTGTTAGCCATTTGTATGTCTTCTTTGGGGAAAAAAAAAACAACAACATCTATTCAGATCCCTTGTCCATTTTTAATCAGATTATTTTGGAGTTTCTTCACTGCTAAGTTTTATGATTTCGTTATATATTTTGGATATTAATTCCTTATGAGATATTTGCTTTGTAAATATCTTCTCCCATTCTGTAGGTTGCTTTTCATTTTGTTGATTGTT
>NW_027941889.1:0-218 GCF_054177405.1 Leptonychotes weddellii | reverse complement strand
GGGATCAAGTCCCACATCGGGCTCTCTGCTCAGCAGGGAGTCTGCTTCTCCCTCTCACTCTCCCTCTCTCTCAGATAAATAAAATCTTTAAAAAAAAATAGAATGAAGGTACCAAGAAGGGTTCATAAATGAAGGAATTTCTATATAAATTGTGATGTAGCCAAACAAAAGAACACTATACACCTGTTAAAAAGTATGAGATATATTTGATGAGTGTG
>NW_027941888.1:0-218 GCF_054177405.1 Leptonychotes weddellii | reverse complement strand
TACGTGTTGTCAATACTGATTAAAATTAAGATATATTTAAATATCAAACTATGCAGATGGAAAATTAAAATTCTGTTTTAACTTGGTTAAAAAGTAAACATTTTTCTTGAATTACTGGTCCGCTCTTACAAAAAAAAATGGTAAACAAGTTTTTATTCATTTTTAAAATTATGTGCCTAGAAAACATGCATTCTGTATTTTGCTTGCCAAAATATTTC
>NW_027941887.1:0-218 GCF_054177405.1 Leptonychotes weddellii | reverse complement strand
CCCTCAGTTTGTTTCTTATGATTAAGAGTCTCTTGTGGTTTGTCTCCCTCTCTGATTTTGTCTTGTTTTTTTTCTTCTCTTCCCCTATGATCCTCTGTTTTTTTAATTTTCTTAAATTCCACATATGAATGAGATCATATGAAAATTGTCTTTCTCTGATTGACATAATACCCTCTAGTTCCATCCATGTCATTGCAAATGGCAAGATTTCATTTTTT
>NW_027941886.1:0-218 GCF_054177405.1 Leptonychotes weddellii | reverse complement strand
TCAGCAGTTCACTGAGATCACTAAGGACCCAAGTTCTTTTTACTTTTTCACATCCTTCAGTCTTTGCATAGGTTTCTTCCTCGGGCTGATTCAAAGGTAGCTGAGGCAAGTCTAAGCCTCACGTTTTCAATTGCATCCAGAGGAAGAAGAGAGAATCTTGTCTCTTCCTATGGGTCTATCTTAGGAATAATGAACCCTCCTCAGAAGACACGTAACAT
>NW_027941885.1:0-1269 GCF_054177405.1 Leptonychotes weddellii | reverse complement strand
TACTAAAGACGAAAACTAGGAAGCTTCTCTTATGTCCTTGTTTTCTCTAGGAGCCTGAGAGAACTGAGTGTTTCCTCTGCCCCACTGTTATTGTTAACAATAATTCCCAGAGGTAGTCTCATACACAAAAGGGATCATGTTCAGAAGTAGCAGATGATTCAATAACTTCATTTTAAGGCTTACCCAAAAGTATATTCAAGCCCTGGGCTCTTTATGCTTGTAAAATTTGATTTGCCTATCAGGTAAAATGTTTGTTCTTACTTCCCTGCTCTATTAGCTAAGTTCCAATCAGAAGACAGAAACCATGCAGTAATTTAAACAGGACAATTTAGTATAAAGAGATAGTGACAGAGGATCGGAGTAATAGGGAACTGACTAAAGTTGGGAGGTAGGGGCTCTAAGTGATACACGAAAGTTACTGAGGAACAGTATTCAAAGAAGGAACAAACTTGGAAGAAGAAGATCCTCCCCACCGCTAGGACTCAGCTCTCATTGGAAAGGATATAGTCTAAGCCCATTGGATGTTGGAAAAATTCACTTGGTTGTTCCAGGCCAGAGAGAGTCCCCAGTTGTTAGTAGTCAGTGAGAATTCCCTAGTAGGATACTGATAAAATTCACTGGGAAGCTATCTGTTTAGGTTGTTATTGACTTGCTAGAAAGCCAGCTTGGGCGCCATCTGAACTCAAGAGAAAACCACCTGGAAGCAACAGGGGTGTGAGAAGGAGGTGCTGTGATTTACTGGAAATGAGCTGGTTAATCCATAGACCTTGTTAGGTGCCCTCAGGAGTGCCATTGAACTTGCTGCTGGAAACCATTCAAGGCAGAGTTTGTGCTGAGGTAACTGAGGTAAGCTTACTGGGGACAAGCCGCTGGCTGCTTTATGCCAGGACACTGCTGAAAAAAGCCATTCACTCCGCAAGAGCTCAGCTGAATGAGCACACCTCACATAACCAGGAAGAAGAAACCTCTCTCCTCCAGTGTCCCTCCAACACCCTGTGCTGACAATGCTTCATGAGGCCCAACTTTCTTATCACAGAGCAGGAACAACAGGGTGAATCTGGAACTGAGAAGCAATAAATTGGTAACTTGGCACATCTGCCTACTAACTAAATTGTTTCTTTTCTGAGAGACATTTTCCAAATATATATTCTACTATATATACTCAATATATGGAAAAATATTTTCTTGAGAACTACGTAAAGAAAATGCTATGTGAAAAAGCAAATGCAACTTTTGTACTTTCTCTTATTTGTCAGTGTCTCAGTTTTT
>NW_027941884.1:0-218 GCF_054177405.1 Leptonychotes weddellii | reverse complement strand
GCCTTACAGCCTTATTCCTTTTTTTTTTTTTTTAAGATTTTTGTTTATTTATTTGACAGAGAGAGAGATAACAAGAGCAGGAACACAAGCAGGGGGAGTGGGAGAGGGAGAAGCAGACTTCTCGACGAGCAGGGAACCTGATGTGGGGCTCGATTCCAGGACCCTGAGATCATGACCTGAGCCGAAGGCAGACGCTTAACGACTGAGCCCCCCAGGTG
>NW_027941883.1:0-218 GCF_054177405.1 Leptonychotes weddellii | reverse complement strand
GGGCGCCTGGATGGCTCGCTCGTTAAGCGTCTGCCTTCGGCTCAGGTCATGATCCCAGGGTCCTGGGATTGAGCCCCACATCGGGCTCCCTGCTCCGTGGGAAGCCTGCTTCTCCCTCTCCCACTCCCCCTGCTTGTGTTCCCTCTCTCGCTATCTCTCTGTCAAATAAATAAATAAAATCTTTAAAAAAAAGAAAAAGAAAAAGGGAACAGTTGTTG
>NW_027941882.1:0-218 GCF_054177405.1 Leptonychotes weddellii | reverse complement strand
TTTTTTTTTTTTTTAAATATTTTTTTTTAATTCTTATGTTAATCCCCTACATTACATCATTAGTTTTAGATGTAGTGTTCCATGATTCATTGTTTGTGCATAACACCCAGTGCTCCATGCAGAATGTGCCCTCCTCAATACCCACCACCAGGCTAACCCATCCTCCCACCCCCCTCCCCTCTAGAACCCTCAGTTTGTTTTTCAGAGTCCATCGTCTC
>NW_027941881.1:0-218 GCF_054177405.1 Leptonychotes weddellii | reverse complement strand
TTTGAAAACCAACTTACCGAAGATTCACTATCACGAATGAGGAAATCACCTTCATGCCCTCTTTCATTTAATGCCATTTCTGCTTGATGCCTGGTGACTTTCCCATAATACCATGGATTGCCAGCAAACTTTCCAGTGAGTGAAGGCCTAATGTAATCACACTGCGGAGGTGATGGTTCCAAACCTGAGGTTAATGGATCATTCTGCATAATGGTAAC
>NW_027941880.1:0-218 GCF_054177405.1 Leptonychotes weddellii | reverse complement strand
CTCAGGTTTCCTGCTTTTAAATAAGTCCGAATACACATGCTTGCTGGGATGTAATTCACAGAAGCTTATTGGAAGAGAAGGAAGTAATGGAACTCTTTTTGTGTGTAAGTTTGATTATACACTCCACACTTGCAAGGATTTATTTTTAGCTTCAGGATATCTGTATTGCTTTTTTTTTCTCTCTTTGATCATTCATTCCTGTCACTCAAAGTTCAGAT
>NW_027941879.1:0-218 GCF_054177405.1 Leptonychotes weddellii | reverse complement strand
TAGTTGGATCTCTTCTCAATGAAAAAGTTCACCTTTTGTATCTTTCCTAACTTCAGTGTAAATTCAGGCATATTCATGGGGCGACTGCGTGGCTCAGTCGGGTAAGCGTTGGCCTTCAGCTCTGGTCATGATCCCAGGGTCCTGGGATCGAGTCCCACATCAGGCTCCCTGCTCGGCGGGAAGCCTGCTTCTCCCTCTAGTCCTCTCCCCTCTCATGC
>NW_027941878.1:0-218 GCF_054177405.1 Leptonychotes weddellii | reverse complement strand
GCTGCCTTTTTCTGCCCCACTGGGTTAAAAGGATTGGGATTGGGAAGGAGCTACGAAAGAGAAAAGACATTGGATGGTGTCCCGTTTGCCTTGTGGTTGGTGGGAAGGAGGAGGTCCTCTTGGATAACAGGGAGCTTTGGGCATTTTTAGACAATGGGAGCTGCGTCATCAGTCAGGTTGCAAGAGAGCGAGGCCCCCATGTCTCTCCCAGCTCAATC
>NW_027941877.1:0-218 GCF_054177405.1 Leptonychotes weddellii | reverse complement strand
GATCATCAGCCAGACTCACCTGCACCCTGACCAGTGGGTTCAGCATTGGCTGCTACTACATACATTGGCAACAACAAAAGCCAGGGAGCCCTCCATGGTCTCTCCTGTACTATTACTCAGACTCAAAGAAGTACCAGGGCTCCAGGCGCCCCAGCCACTTCTCTCCATCCAAAGATACTTCAGACAATGCAGGGCTCCTGCTCATCTTGGGGCTGCAG
>NW_027941876.1:0-218 GCF_054177405.1 Leptonychotes weddellii | reverse complement strand
TATTCATTTCTGCCTAAAGAGTACACATACAATTCTTTTTTTATAAAGGAGCCCTATTTGCACAATAACACAGAGGAAGAGGAGGATAGGATGCACTGATGTTTCTAAAGCAAACCTGATAGTTTATACTGTATTAGTTTCCTATTGTTGCTATCACAAATTACCAAAACTTTATTGGCTTAAAACAACACAAATGCAGAGGTGCCTCGGTGGCTCAG
>NW_027941875.1:0-218 GCF_054177405.1 Leptonychotes weddellii | reverse complement strand
TTTCAGTTCTTACTGTAACAATATAAAAAATAATTTCTACATTATGTTTTATTCTACCCTTGCGGCCTGCAAGTATTTTCTTAGTCAATAGTAGCATATGGAAAACGACTTTCACACACACACACATCTTCCGTAGTTGGTCTGTGTATTAACAAAAAATGAATCTACCTTCTTAGGACAAACCTATTTTAGACTGAAAGCTTTTAGCGGAAAATCGT
>NW_027941874.1:0-1269 GCF_054177405.1 Leptonychotes weddellii | reverse complement strand
CAAACTCTGGTGCTTTCTATTCTGTAACAAAGTCTTCCATTAATTTTTAACATCCCCTGCCCACCCCCAAACACTCCAGAAAGAACCACCAGCTTGTGTTCCGTGGCCCCTGGTATGTCCTGGTATCTCCATGGACTGTGGCTGGAAGGGCCTGAGGAGAGCGGGGAGGGAAGGAACCTTCTAGAGGGAAGAGCTTCCCCTAGACGAACACAAGGCAGCAAGTCTCCTGCACGGGTCACTAAGGAAGGCCAGCACGCTGCACCGGATGATGAAGGCCGAGCCTTTATCCCGTGTTCTGTCGTATTCTATGTGACCTTCTATACGGGAGTAGACACACATGCCTTAAACAATCCCCAGTCACTGTAACTGGCAAGTGAGCGTCGCTGGAAACATGTGTTCACGTAATGGGACTAGCGGAGAATAGTGGCTCACGCTTTTTTTCCTTGTGGTGATTTTTAAAGAATTTCAGCCACAATGATATTGCAAGATGAAAAATGGGTTTCTCACCGTCTCCCGAGCTCTGTCTAGTCTTGCCGCTCCCTATTAGTTTTGAGGCTGTCCACATGGTGTGCCTGCTGGGCATGGGACTCCATCGGTCCTCAGGGCGGAGGATGCGTCCCCCGCTCTGCTCACCGCTCCCTTCACCCAGCACCACACAGGTGGGGCCCTGTGAGGGGCTCAAAACGATTCCTGTCCCTGGTCACAGGTGTGCAGAGGGGAGGCAGCCCCACCCTGGGGGCTAACCAGGAGCTGCAGCCGGCGCTGGAGCTGGAAAGATGGCAGAGGTGGGGAGGGGGCTACCATGGGGGCTGAGGTGACAGCACAAGCCCAAGGTGGTGACAGGAAAGACAATATCTCATATGGTGAGCAGCCCCACTTGATAGAGTGACAAGACCATAGCTCTCAATGCCATCACTAAGGAACTTGGGGCCAAGATGGTCCTCCTTCCCTTTGCAATATCTGGACCCACCCAAACCTTTCCTTTACTCATTCACTAATTAATTTTTCACATGTGTTTGCTCATTTATCTTTTTCATTTAACTCATTCATCTGTCTATCCATCCACCCATCCATCCACACCCACTCATCCATCCATCCATCCACCCATCCACCCACCCACCCACCCATCCATCCATCCACCCACCCACTCATCCATTCACCCACCCACTCATCCATCCATCCACTTATCCATCCACCCACTCATCCATCCACCCACCCATCCATCCATCCATCCATCCACCCATCCATCCACCCATCCATCCACCCACA
>NW_027941873.1:0-218 GCF_054177405.1 Leptonychotes weddellii | reverse complement strand
ATTCATATTTTTAAAAAATATTTTATTTATTTATTTGACAAGAGACATAGCAAGAGAGGGAACACAAGCAGGGGGAGTGGGAGAGGGAGAAGCAGGCTTCCCGCTGAGCAGGGAGCCCGATGCGGGGCTCGATCCCAGGACCCTGGGATCATGACTTGAGCCGAAGGCAGATGCTGAATGACTGAGCCACCCAGGTGCCACTATCAAGTCATTCATAT
>NW_027941872.1:0-218 GCF_054177405.1 Leptonychotes weddellii | reverse complement strand
CCCCCCCCCCCCCCCCCCCCCCACCCTCTTGGCAAATATGACAAAAGCCAGAGATGCTTTCCCCAAAGGAACACACATAAGCATAGTGTGATGGTGCTGGAAATTCGCCACTCAATTTCTTCCCGAGAGCTGCTGCCGGAAGCAGAGTTGATAAACAGCCCCAGCTGTTGCCCCCTTGGATCCACGATAGTGTTTACAGCAAAACCACACCCCCTGGG
>NW_027941871.1:0-218 GCF_054177405.1 Leptonychotes weddellii | reverse complement strand
TAACATTGAAAGTTTTTCAACATTTTTATAGAACGTTGTAAAAAAATGAGTTAAAATTGGCATAGCTCCAGCCTTCTGGGAGATTTATTTTACCATATTTACCATATTATAATTCCTTCAAGTGTTTGTCGTTCACTGCCTACTGTGTCATGGGAACACTATTCACTTGTGTGTTGGCGTTACATCTTTTTTTTTTTTTTAAAGATTTTATTTATTTA
>NW_027941870.1:0-218 GCF_054177405.1 Leptonychotes weddellii | reverse complement strand
GCATAGAATTAACACTTTTATGGAAGTCCTTCTGCATATACTACCAATGAATCAAGAACAGTGTTGGGTTGTTTGCAATTAAATACAGCCTAAGATTGGATTTTTATTCTATTCTTTTTTGCTATATATATAATATTTTATTTCTATATTTTATATATATATACATATATGTGTGTATATATATATGTATATATATATATACATATATATGTATGTGT
>NW_027941869.1:0-218 GCF_054177405.1 Leptonychotes weddellii | reverse complement strand
TATTTGAGACAGAGAGAATGAGAGACAGAGAGCATGAGAGGGAGGAGGGTCAGAGGGAGAAGCAGACTCCCTGCCGAGCAGGGAGCCCGATGCGGGACTCGATCCCGGGACTCCAGGATCATGACCTGAGCCGAAGGCAGTCGCTTAACCAACTGAGCCACCCAGGCGCCCTGTATTTTTAAATAAAAGAAAAAAAAAAAGGAATTGCATACAGATAT
>NW_027941868.1:0-218 GCF_054177405.1 Leptonychotes weddellii | reverse complement strand
TGCACAATTCACAGCGCTTACCAGAGCACGTACCCTCCCCAGTGTCTATCACCCAGTCACCCCATCCCTCCCACCCCACCCCCCACTCCAACAACACTCAGTTTTGAACAAACAAGATATTTTTAACCACGTTTGGTTAAGACCACAGTGTCTTTCCACTTGGACTCGCCCTCTGCTCATTTGCCCTTGGCATCAGTTGACATAGGAGTGGCTGCAGG
>NW_027941867.1:0-218 GCF_054177405.1 Leptonychotes weddellii | reverse complement strand
TTCTGGCTTAGAGAATCATTTTTAAACGTGTACATGATCATGCAGCCAATGGCTACAGAAGGAGAATTTGAACGCAGGTTAGCTCATCTACTCCAGAGTCTACAGTCTTACCTGATATGATATCCCACCAAGGGTCAACCATCTCTCATTCCCCACCATCATCCACGTTATTTCCTCCCCTCAGTTATTTCTTTTTTTTAAGATTTTATTTATTTATT
>NW_027941866.1:0-218 GCF_054177405.1 Leptonychotes weddellii | reverse complement strand
TGGATAATATGCATTAGGCAAACAATCATATCATATCGGTACCAGAATCCTCTGAAACGTTCCCAGGAGGGTCGATTAAAGGTCACTGTTTTGGGGATTTGAATGCCCTTGTCACCCGGCGGGGAGTCGGTTGGAGGTGCTCCTCTAGCCGAACACCAGTTGTAGAGGTTACCTACCCGGGGACGTGGAGGCAGCCGACGGCTGTTACCCAGAGGCCG
>NW_027941865.1:0-218 GCF_054177405.1 Leptonychotes weddellii | reverse complement strand
TCATCAGAAAGAATTGGAGTCAGAAAATAGTGGCATGGATGCATTTGAAGGACAGATTTGTTTGAGCTCTTCCATGCAAATGTACCCAAAGGAGACCTCTAAAGATTTCAAGGAACAAGCTACATCCATGGTAATAAAGTGATCTCAGATAATAGAGAGCATTCAGTTTTAGGAAAATTGATATTTTTCCCCATCTTTTCTTTGAATTTAACCCTCGT
>NW_027941864.1:0-218 GCF_054177405.1 Leptonychotes weddellii | reverse complement strand
GCCCGAAGTGCCTCATCCAGGGTCACCGCTATTGTAGAGAGGCCTTGATTGCTGCTAGAACCTGGATAGTTTGGGCAGTTCGAGACAAAAATGGAGTCTGGTGGAGAGATTCAAGTAATGTTCACTAAAATTGCTAATATTATTTTATAGGTCTTGGGACATTAGGAAGAGGAAAGAATCAGTAATGATATATGATTTATGGCTATTATGGAACCAGG
>NW_027941863.1:0-1269 GCF_054177405.1 Leptonychotes weddellii | reverse complement strand
AAGTCCCAATAGTTCATTTTTGCCCTTGCTTCCCTTGCCTTTGGCGATGTTTCTAGGAAGAAGTTGCTGTGGCTGATGTCGAAGAGGTTGCTGCCTGTGTTCTCCTTTAGGGTTTTGATGGACTCCTCTCTCACATTGAGGTCTTTCAACCATTTTGAGTCTGTTTTTGTGTGTGGTGTAAGGAAATGGTCCAGTTTCATTCTTCTGCATGTGGCTGTCCAATTTTCCCAACACCATTTGTTGAAGAGACTGTCTTTTTTCCGTTGGACATTCTTTCCTGCTTTGTCAAAGATTACTTGACCATAGAGTTGAGAGTCCATTTCTGGGCTCTCTATTCTGTTCCATTCATCTATGCATCTGTTTTTGTGCCAGTACCATATTGTCTTGATGGTGACAGCTTTGTAATAGAGCTGGAAGTCCGGAATTGTGATGCCACCAGCTTTGCTTTTCTTTTTCAACCTTCCTCTGGCTATTCGGGGTCTTTTCCGGTTCCATACAATTTTAGGATTATTTTCTCCATTTCTTTGAAAAAAGTGGATGATATTTTGATGGGGATTGCATTGAATGTGTAGATTGCTCTAGGTAGCATTGACATCTTCACAATATTTGTTCTTCTAATCCACGAGCATGGAACGTTTTTCCGTTTCTTTGTGTCTTCCTCAATTTATTTCATGAGTATTTTATAGTTTTCTGAGTACAGATCCTTTGCCTCTTTGGTTAGATTTATTCCTAGGTATCTTATCGTTTTGGGTGCAGTTGTAAATGGGATTGACTCCCATTTCTCTTTCTTCTGTCTTGTTGTTGGTGTATAGGAATGCCACTGATTTTTGTGCCTTGATTTTATATCCTGCCACTTTACTGAATTCCTGTATGAGTTCTAGCAGTTTTGGGGTGCTGCCTTTTGGGTTTTCCACATAAAGTATCATATCATCTGCAAACAGTGAGTGTTTGACTTCTTTGCCAATTCAGATGCCTTTTATTTCTTTTTGTTGTCTGATTGCTGTGGCTAGGACTTCTAATACTATGCTGAATAGCAGTGGTGATAGTGGACATCCCTGCTGCATTCCTGACCTTAGGGGGAAAGCTCTCAGTTTTTGAGAATGATATTCACTGTAGGATTTTCATAGATGGCTTTTATGATATTGAGGTATGTCCCCTCTATCCCTATACTCTGAAGAGTTTTGATCAAGAGAGGATGCTGTACTTTGTCAATGCTTTTTCTGCATCTATTGAGAGGATAATATGATTCTTGTTCTTTCTTTTGTTAAT
>NW_027941862.1:0-218 GCF_054177405.1 Leptonychotes weddellii | reverse complement strand
CTTTTTGATAAAACAACAGAAAGAAATTACAAAAATGGTTAATAGCACATACTTTGAACCTCTTGGAAATTTCTCAAATTTAGATTATTAGTATTAGGCTATGAAGATATTTACCCAGAAATGACCATATTACCTTAATACAGAAGTAAAATACTTAAAAATAAACTGCTCTTGGTCACAAACCATTCTGTAGGCAATACAGTTCTATAGATAATAGT
>NW_027941861.1:0-218 GCF_054177405.1 Leptonychotes weddellii | reverse complement strand
TGGTCTAGAATTGCTTTTGTTTCACCTTCAAATTAACAATATTTTGGTTTTGTATGGAATTAAATGTTGGCAGTTATTTTCTTTCAGTACATTGAAGGTTTCATTTTCTTTTATCCTGACTACTGTTGTTTGTATTGAGGAAATCTTAATCTTACAGTTTACCTCTGAAGGTACACTATTTCTTTTCTCTGCTTTTTTTTATTATTATTATTATTTTT
>NW_027941860.1:0-218 GCF_054177405.1 Leptonychotes weddellii | reverse complement strand
GATTACTGTGCTTAGACATAGAAGATGCTCAATCAATTCAACACTGATTTCATTCACAGGATTTCTGAGAGGCAATAAAATCAAACTTTCTACAGTGGATTTGCATTCTGCCATCAAAAACTGTTTTTATTTTAATAACCTGTATGCTGTTCAAAGGCATCATCTTCATCTTAGAATATAGGCAAGAACCTAAGGGAAAATTTCTTTCTGCTTTTTTC
>NW_027941859.1:0-218 GCF_054177405.1 Leptonychotes weddellii | reverse complement strand
TATCTCTGGTATTGAAGAAGTGAATATGTTCACAAACCAAGGAACAGTGATCCACTTTAACAACCCCAAAGTTCAGGCATCACTGGCAGCGAACACTTTCACCATTACAGGCCATGCTGAGACAAAGCAGCTGACAGAAATGCTACCCAGTATCTTAAACCAACTTGGTGCAGACAGTCTGACTAGTTTAAGAAGACTGGCTGAAGCTCTGCCCAAAC
>NW_027941858.1:0-218 GCF_054177405.1 Leptonychotes weddellii | reverse complement strand
TCAGTTTGTGTGACCAAGAGAGTATAGCAGAAGTGATATACATCATTTCAAAAAACAGGGTATAAAAGATTATGACTGGGGGGGTGGAGCAAGATGGCGGAGGAGTAGGAGACCTGGATTTCGTCTCCTCTCAGGAATTCAGCTGGATAGGGATCAAACCATTCTGAACACCTACAAACTCAACAGGAGATCGAAGAAAAGAAGAGCAACAACTCTCT
>NW_027941857.1:0-218 GCF_054177405.1 Leptonychotes weddellii | reverse complement strand
GCAAAGCTTAAAGCTGAGACTGGAGGTGGTAACTAAATCCTAGTCTTCTCACTGGTAAATTAAGTAGTTAATCCTTAGTGGACAGAGGTAAGTTTTAGGACACAGACATGTAGAATTGGTCATCCCAGAGCCAATGGTAATCACCAGCATCCAACAATCACTGTTCGTGAAATATTATCTTGACTTTGTGTCTCAAGCCCTTGGTTTCCTTCAAGGCT
>NW_027941856.1:0-218 GCF_054177405.1 Leptonychotes weddellii | reverse complement strand
GAAATATGTACCAACCCTATGTCTCCTGTAGGTGGAGACATTTTGCCTGTTTAATCACTTCACGAGAATCCAAAAAAAGGCTTTGAGATTCTGTGATGTGGGGAATTGGGACCAGGGAACCCTCACCCCACATGAGGTTAGGACCCTCAGAAACTACCTCCTAAGTGCAATGATTAGAAATAATTTTCCCCCTGTCAAACGAAGCTGAGAGGGAAATG
>NW_027941855.1:0-218 GCF_054177405.1 Leptonychotes weddellii | reverse complement strand
GCAAAGCTTAAAGCTGAGCCTGGAGGTGGTAACTAAATCCTAGTCTTCTCACTGGTAAATTAAGTAGTTAATCCTTAGTGGACAGAGGTAAGTTTTAGGACACAGACATGTAGAATTGGTCATCCCAGAGCCAATGGTAATCACCAGCATCCAACAATCACTGTTCGTGAAATATTATCTTGACTTTGTGTCTCAAGCCCTTGGTTTCCTTCAAGGCT
>NW_027941854.1:0-218 GCF_054177405.1 Leptonychotes weddellii | reverse complement strand
GCTGAGCCAATGCCACTCCGATTCAGATGCTCGACTTGTCCCCACCTCCTTCCCTCTAGGTGACGAGATACGTGACCTGGAGATGGTGCCAGACTCCATGCTGCACTCATCCTCTGAGCGGCCAACTTTCATTGATCGGCTGGCCAACAGCCTCACCAAACGCAAGCGCTCCACCCCCCAGAAGTTTGTAGGTAAGAGTTCAGTTGGGGAGGAGACAT
>NW_027941853.1:0-218 GCF_054177405.1 Leptonychotes weddellii | reverse complement strand
TTTTTTTTTTTTTTTGAAAGATTTTATTTATTGGACTGAGAGAGACACAGCGAGAGAGGGAACACAAGTAGGGGGCAGTGGGAGAGGGAGAAGCAGACTCCCTGCTGAGCAGGGAGCCCGATGTGGGGCTCGATCCCAGCACCCTGGGATCATGACCTGAGCCGAAGGCAGACGCCTAACGACTGAGCCACCCAGGCGCCCCCTGGTGTTGCTCTTTA
>NW_027941852.1:0-1269 GCF_054177405.1 Leptonychotes weddellii | reverse complement strand
AACCCTCCCACCCCCCACACTCCAGCAACCCTCAGTTTGTTTCCTGAGATTAAGGATTCCTCATATCAGTGAGGTCATATGATACATGTCTTTCTCGGATTGACTTATTTTGCTCAGCCTAACACCCTCCAGTTCCATCCACATCATTGCAAATGGCAAGATCTCATTCCTTTTGATGGCTGCATAATATTCCATTGTATATATATACCACTTCTTCTTTATCCATTCACTGTCGATGGACATCTTGGCTCTTTTCATAGTTTGGCTATTGTGGACATTGCTGCTATAAAAATCAGGGTGCATGTACCCCTTCAGCTCCCTACATTTGTATCTTTGGGCTAAATACCCAATAGTGCAATTTCTGGATCTTATGTTGCTCTATTTTCAACTTTTTGAGGAACCTCCATACTGTTTTCCAGAGTGGCTACACCAGCTTGCATTCCCACAAACAGCATTCCCCTTTCTCTGCATCTATGCTAACATCTGTCGTTTCCTGACTTGTTAATGTTAGCCATCCTGACTGGTGTGAGGTGGTATCTCATTGAGGTTTTGATTTGGATTGCCCGGATGCCAAGCGATGTTGAGCACTTCTTCATGTGTCTGTTGGCCATTTGGATGTCTTCTTTGGAAAAATGTCTGTTCATGTCTTCTGCCCATTTCTTCATTGGATCATATGTTCTTTGGGTGTTGGGTTAATAAGTTCTTTATAGATTTTGGATACTAGCCCTTTATCTGATATGTCATTTGCAAATATCTTGTCCCATTCTGTTGGTTGTCTTTTGGTTTTGTTGACTGTTTCTTTTGCTGTGCAAATGCTTTTTATCTTGATGAGGTCCCAATAGTTCATTTTTGCCCTTGCTTCCCTTGCTTTTAGCAATGTTTCTAGGAAGAAGTTGCTGCGGGTGAGGTTGAAGAGGTTGCTGCCTGTGTTCTCCTTGAGGATTTTGATGGATTCCTGTCTCACATTGAGGTCTTTCAACCATTTGGAGTCTATTTTTGTGTGTGGTGTAAGGAAATAGTCCAGTTTCATTCTTCTGCATGTGGCTGCCCAATTTTCCCAACACCATTTGTTGAAGAGACTTTCTGCCATTGGACATTCTTTCCTGCTTTGTCAAAGATTGGTTGACCATAGAGTTGAGGGTCCATTTCTGGGCTCTCTATTCTGTTCCATTGATCTGTGTGTCTGTTTTTGTGCCACTACCACACTGTCTTGATGATGACAGCTTTCTAATAGAGCTGGAAGTCCGGAATTGTGATGCCACCAGCTTT
>NW_027941851.1:0-218 GCF_054177405.1 Leptonychotes weddellii | reverse complement strand
GCTGAGCCAATGCCACTCAGATTCAGATGCTCGACTTGTCCCCACCTCCTTCCCTCTAGGTGACGAGATACGTGACCTGGAGATGGTGCCAGACTCCATGCTGCACTCATCCTCTGAGCGGCCAACTTTCATTGATCGGCTGGCCAACAGCCTCACCAAACGCAAGCGCTCCACCCCCCAGAAGTTTGTAGGTAAGAGTTCAGTTGGGGAGGAGACAT
>NW_027941850.1:0-218 GCF_054177405.1 Leptonychotes weddellii | reverse complement strand
TGCTCTGTTTTCAAATATGTAGAAGAAAAATTTGTCCTGTCACTTTTCAAATGAACTATTGTGTTTCAAGTTAAATACAGTAGATCAAACACTCCCCTCTTTCCCAAAATGCCATTAAAAGTAAAAGATGAGATGAAAAAAATGCTCAATATCATTAGCCTTCAGGGAAATGCAAATCTTAACCAGTATTTGCTAGCGCCTCACACCCACAAGGATGG
>NW_027941849.1:0-218 GCF_054177405.1 Leptonychotes weddellii | reverse complement strand
TGCACAATTCACAGCGCTGACCAGAGCACGTACCCTCCCCAGTGTCTATCACCCAGTCACCCCATCCCTCCCACCCCACCCCCCACTCCAACAACACTCAGTTTTGAACAAACAAGATATTTTTAACCACGTTTGGTTAAGACCACAGTGTCTTTCCACTTGGACTCGCCCTCTGCTCATTTGCCCTTGGCATCAGTTGACATAGGAGTGGCTGCAGG
>NW_027941848.1:0-218 GCF_054177405.1 Leptonychotes weddellii | reverse complement strand
ATTCATATTTTTAAAAAAGATTTTATTTATTTATTTGACAAGAGACATAGCAAGAGAGGGAACACAAGCAGGGGGAGTGGGAGAGGGAGAAGCAGGCTTCCCGCTGAGCAGGGAGCCCGATGCGGGGCTCGATCCCAGGACCCTGGGATCATGACTTGAGCCGAAGGCAGATGCTGAATGACTGAGCCACCCAGGTGCCACTATCAAGTCATTCATAT
>NW_027941847.1:0-218 GCF_054177405.1 Leptonychotes weddellii | reverse complement strand
GCACCTGGGTGGCTCAGTCGGTTAAGCGACTGCCTTCGGCTCAGGTCATGATCCTGGAGTCCCGGGATCGAGTCCCACATCGGGCTCCCTGCTCAGCAGGGGGTCTGCTTCTCCCTCTGCCCTCTTCCCTCTCGTGCTCTCTGTCTCTCATTCTCTCTCTCTCAAATAAATAAATAAAATCTTTAAGAAAAAAAAAAAAGAAATGCAGAAAGGCATTT
>NW_027941846.1:0-218 GCF_054177405.1 Leptonychotes weddellii | reverse complement strand
GAGAGAGCACAAGAAGGGGGGAGGGTCAGAGGGAGAAGCAGACTCCCCGCTGAGCAGGGAGCCTGATGCGGGACTCGATCCCGGGACTCCGGGATCATGACCTGAGCCAAAGGCAGTCACTTAACCAATTGAGCCACCCAGGCACCCTGTATGTTGATATTTAATAGGATATATCATACGAACTTGTTCTTCCTCTTCAATAATGCCTTCTTTATTTT
>NW_027941845.1:0-218 GCF_054177405.1 Leptonychotes weddellii | reverse complement strand
TGGACATAAATGACAGCATCATCACAGGCTCCTGGGAAAGTGCAGATGCCACCCGGGTACCTGCAGGGCCCTTTAAAACATTTTAATAAATGCAGCACCAGCTCTAACAATAACAATTTATCGTTAAACAAACTTCATTAAAGGCCAGCCTCCAGAACTCTATTTCAAGCCCACCTCCTGGGCTTTGAATGAGAGGTGACAGAAGTCGGGACTGGAGA
>NW_027941844.1:0-218 GCF_054177405.1 Leptonychotes weddellii | reverse complement strand
TTAAATCAGAGTAGAGTAGAAACTTCAATTAAAAATTAGTGTCAGTGAATCAATTTAATTTATATCTACCTTACTCATTCCTTATGAATATATCATTCATATTATCATTTCATTTTTCTCAAAAATTGTCATTTTACAATACAGAGGCTCATGTCACCTACATATTAATCATGATATTACATGTTAAACATTGTCTGAAATTGGCATTTGTCCCTATC
>NW_027941843.1:0-218 GCF_054177405.1 Leptonychotes weddellii | reverse complement strand
GCTGCCCCGACCACACACGGCACAGGGACCCAGCACAAGGCGCTGACCTGCTGCTTTCTGTCCAGCCTCTGATGAGCTGTCATGAATTTCTAGTCACCTCAAGTGAAGTTAAAGATGCTCTGTACCTTGCTGGACTCACTCGATGTCCAAGCCACCACCCACCTGCCCAGGCAGGCGCTGTGATGGGCCCTCACACAGACGGCAGAACCGTGAGAACG
>NW_027941842.1:0-218 GCF_054177405.1 Leptonychotes weddellii | reverse complement strand
TACCACTGAGGTGGAGCATCCAGGAAGCACAACAGGTATGGGGAGTAAGATGATGAGTTTAGTTTGGGAACTCGGGTTTGAGGTGCCTCAAGTGGAGGTATGGGAAGGCAGCTGGCTTTGCATGTTTGGAACTCAGGAGGCAGAGGCTGGAGGTAGAGATTGGGGGGTTGTATTAGTCTGCTAGGGCTGCGGTAACAAAAAGCACAGGCTGATCAAGG
>NW_027941841.1:0-1269 GCF_054177405.1 Leptonychotes weddellii | reverse complement strand
ATGGCTTTTTTACCATGATTCTTTAGTCTTTCAAAGTTAATTTTTTTTAACTGTCTTTTTTTTTTTTTGAATTTTTCTTTTTCCCTTTTTCAACCAACATCTCATCAATTCCTCTTTTAAAATCTTTTTTAATTTTCATTTTTAGAGTCACATTCTATCCTTCATTGTAGTTAACCTTATTTTTTGTATATACGTAAGTTTTTCCTTCTTTAAAATTTTGGGATACAGTTTCTTCTAAAAGACCAAAATATACCCTAAATCTAGTGTATGACGTTGTCCTAGTCTCCTGCCTGATCACATTCTTTTTTAATTTTTTTTCATTCTTTTTTCAACCAACTTATCAATTTCTTTTTTAAAATATTTTTTAATTTATATCTTTACAGTCATATTCTATCCCTTCATTGTATTTACCCTTACTTTTGTATATAAGTTTTTCTTTCTTTAAAATTTTGGGAGGCAGTTTCTTCTAACAGACCAAAATACACCCAAAATCTAGTGTGTGGCTCTGTTCTATTCACCAGCCTGATCATATTCCTTTTTTTTCTTTTCCCCCTAGTTTCGGGTCTCTTCTGATTTGTTTAGTGTATTTTTTTCTGGGGTCATTGTTACCCTTTTAGCATTTTGTTCTCTCATTCATCTATTCTTCTCTGAACAAAATGACAAGATGGAAAAACTCACCTCAAAAAAAAACAAGAGGCAGTACCAACTGCCAGGGACCTAATCAATACAGACATTAGTAAGATGTTGGAACTAGAGTTAAGAGACACGATTATAAAGATACTAGCTGGGCTTGAAAAAAAGCATAGAAGATACTAGAGAATCCCTTTCTGGAGAAATAAAAGAACTAAAATCTAACCAAGTCGAAATAAAAAGGCTATTAATGAGGTTCAATCAAAAATGGAGGCTCTAACTGCTAGGATAAATGAGGCAGAAGAGAGAACTAGCGTTACAGAAGACCAAATGATGGAGAATAAAGAAGCTGAGAAAAAGAGAGAGAAACAACTGCTGGATCACAACGGGAGAATTCGAGAGATAAGTGATGCCATAAGATGAAACAGTATTAGAATAATTGGGATCCCAGAAGAATAAGAAAGAGAGAGGGGGGCAGAAGGTATACTGGAGCAAATTATAGCGGAGAACTTCCCTAATTTGAGGAAGGAAACAGGCATCAAAATCCAGGAGGCACAGAGAACCCCCCTCAAAATGAATAAAAATAGGTCAACACCCCAACATCTAATAGTAAAACTTACAAGTCTCAGAGACAAAGAG
>NW_027941840.1:0-218 GCF_054177405.1 Leptonychotes weddellii | reverse complement strand
GGTGCCAGGCAGACCCAGTGGCAGGTATCCGTCAAGAGCCTTTGGGCTGTAAGAAACAGAAAACCAGCTTCAGGCTGGCTTTAGAAAGAGGAGAACTGACTGGCTCCAGGAACAAGGAGGTCCTGAAAAGAGGGGCTCAAAGGAGGGCACTGGGTTAGGTCATCTCCCAGCGGCCTCTCTCGGGTCCTGCTCACCCTCGGTCAGGCTGGCTTTACTGG
>NW_027941839.1:0-218 GCF_054177405.1 Leptonychotes weddellii | reverse complement strand
TTATGGGTTATACTTGAAGTCCTCATATTTGATAGACCCAATTTTGCTTTTTACATCAAACATAGAACTATTTATTGACATCCTAATAAAAGCTGATTTTGTAAATGAAATGCTTTAAAAGCATTAGACAAGATTCATTTATTAAAAAATGCATGCCATCTTTCTCTTGAATTGGGTTTCCCCCTTGGAAGAATAGCATGAATTACAAGAAAATGCAG
>NW_027941838.1:0-218 GCF_054177405.1 Leptonychotes weddellii | reverse complement strand
TTGATTGACTGAGCCCTGTTCCAGATGCTGGGGGCACAGCTGTGAGCAGGACTGACAAAGCTGTGCCCCAGAGAAGCTCACAGCCCCATAGGGAGAATGGCAGATAAACAAGTAGCTAAGAGACACCATCACTACTCGGATAAGTGGCAACAACATGAAATGAGGCCCGGGGTGCAGTGAGTGGGCAGCGGCCAGAGGAAGCTCTGCTGGGGGGTACC
>NW_027941837.1:0-218 GCF_054177405.1 Leptonychotes weddellii | reverse complement strand
ATATGATCTCTACCTTACTAATAAGAAGAGACTCTGAGATGTTCAAGATGTGTAAGTCGACGTAGATGATAAGACACCGAGCCTGAATTCAAACTTCCAATTACAAATTCTAAGTTCTATTCCCTTAAAGTCCTTATAAGTGAGGACAAATTAGCCTCTATCAGGCTGGCCTGACTAATCCTTTCCCAACGAATGATGAAAAATGTTACCCCCTCCCT
>NW_027941836.1:0-218 GCF_054177405.1 Leptonychotes weddellii | reverse complement strand
TTTTTTTTTAAAGATTTTATTTATTTATTTGACAGAGAGAGATACAGCGAGAGAGGGAACACAAGCGGGGGGAGAGGGAGAGGGAGAAGCAGGCCTCCCGCCGAGCAGGGAACCCGATGCGGGGCTCGATCCCAGGACCCTGGGATCACGACCTGAGCCGAAGGCAGACGCTTAACGCCTGAGCCACCCAGGCGCCCCGGAAACCACAGAATTTTTAA
>NW_027941835.1:0-218 GCF_054177405.1 Leptonychotes weddellii | reverse complement strand
TTCAGCTGATAGAGAGATACAGAGAACTTTGATGGAGTTACTGAATCAAATGGATGGATTTGATACTCTACATAGAGTTAAAATGATCATGGCTACAAACAGACCAGATACACTGGATCCTGCTTTGCTTCGTCCAGGAAGATTAGATAGAAAAATACATATTGATTTACCAAACGAACAAGCAAGATTAGATATATTGCAAATCCATGCAGGTCCGA
>NW_027941834.1:0-218 GCF_054177405.1 Leptonychotes weddellii | reverse complement strand
TGCTCAGCAGGAAGCCTGCTTCTCCCTCTCCCACTCCCCCTGCTTGTGTTCCCTCTCTCGCTGTGTGTCTCTCTCTCAAATAAATAAATAAATAAAATCTTAAAAAAAAAAAAAAAGAAATCTGGGATTGTAATACTTCCAGCTTTGCTGTTCTTTGTCACAACTGCTTAGGCTATTTGAGTTCTTTTGCGGTTCTGTATAAATGTTTAGGATTCTTT
>NW_027941833.1:0-218 GCF_054177405.1 Leptonychotes weddellii | reverse complement strand
TGCTCAGCAGGAAGCCTGATTCTCCCTCTCCCACTCCCCCTGCTTGTGTTCCCTCTCTCGCTGTGTGTCTCTCTCTCAAATAAATAAATAAATAAAATCTTAAAAAAAAAAAAAAAGAAATCTGGGATTGTAATACTTCCAGCTTTGCTGTTCTTTGTCACAACTGCTTAGGCTATTTGAGTTCTTTTGCGGTTCTGTATAAATGTTTAGGATTCTTT
>NW_027941832.1:0-218 GCF_054177405.1 Leptonychotes weddellii | reverse complement strand
TTAGTGGGAACAGCATGTGCAAATGTTCAGAACATTAAGATCACAACATCTATAGGGAACTATATGCCATATCATTTATATATATATATATATATAATATCACATCTGTAAGGAACTATATACCATACATACCACATTGTATATGGTATATATAATATACTATTGAGAGTCCCTGGAAATAAGGCAGGAAAGTCTGGGTGATTGGGAATGGGCACAGA
>NW_027941831.1:0-218 GCF_054177405.1 Leptonychotes weddellii | reverse complement strand
GAGTGTGTGCATGTGTGCACATGAGAGTGTGTGTGGGCTTGTGAGAGTGCGTGACAGTGTGCCTATGTGTGGGCGCATGGGTGCATGTGAGAGTGTGTGCGTGGATGGGTGGGTGTGTGTGACATTGTGTGTGCACGTGTGCGCGTGAGAGTGCGTGTGTGGGTGGGCGTGTGAGAGTGTATGTGTGTGCGCACGTGTGCATGTGAGTGTGCGTGGGT
>NW_027941830.1:0-218 GCF_054177405.1 Leptonychotes weddellii | reverse complement strand
TAGAGCTCAGAGTTTAGCGTCAGTCTCTGAAAGCCCAATAAGTCCGCATCCAAAGTAAGGATACACCTGGTTTGGTCGATCCGAGACTTGCTGTTGGCTAGACAGGCACTGTCAACATTTGACTCCATGACTGTCCTTTTTCTTTTTTTTTTTTTCATTTTTTTTATTCTTATGTTAATCCCCATACATTACATCATTAATTTTAGATGAAGTGTTCC
>NW_027941829.1:0-218 GCF_054177405.1 Leptonychotes weddellii | reverse complement strand
TGATTAGTAAATCTTGAAATCTGTTAGTGTACCTTCCCTAATTTTGTTCTCTTTCATCAAAATTGTTTGGCCATTCTAAGTTCTTTTCATTTTTATATAAATTGTAGGATCAGCTTACAATTTTTTTTATTCTGTTATGTTAATCACCATACGTTACATCATTAGTTTTTGATGTAGTGTTCCATGATTCACTGTTTGCATATAACACCCAGTGCTCC
>NW_027941828.1:0-218 GCF_054177405.1 Leptonychotes weddellii | reverse complement strand
GATTTTAGTATGGAAAGAGTTATGAAATAAATTTATTATTTACTATTTAAAAAAAAACAAAACTGTCTCCAAAGTGATTGCACTTGGGATTCACCCTGGACTACGTAGTTGACTCTTTTGTGAAGATGTCCCCGGAGCTGACTGTGATTGGCGATAGCCAGGCAGGTTCCTAAATAGAGCTCAGAGAGCAGGGTATGGAAGGGGTAAGGTGTGTGAAG
>NW_027941827.1:0-218 GCF_054177405.1 Leptonychotes weddellii | reverse complement strand
TTTGTTTTTATACACTACTTACTTCATATTCATAAAACAAAGTCGGCCAATTGCACTATATACAGTGTAAAGAGGGCTAACTCCACATTTTAAGACTTGAACTCAAACATTAGTCCTACCTCTCGGGCAAGTCAGCCAGGTCACTGCGCCTTAGTGTCCTAGCCTGGAAAATGAGGGCTGACTCTACTCACTTCTGCATACTTTTACCACAGCTTGTT
>NW_027941826.1:0-218 GCF_054177405.1 Leptonychotes weddellii | reverse complement strand
GATCCATCTCTAATTAATTTTTGTGTTAAGTATAAGGAAAGGGTTGAGGTTCATTCTGTTTTTCCATATGGATAATAAGTTTTTTTGCACCATTTGTGAAAAGACTTTCTCATTGAATCACTTTGATGTCTTTGTTAAAAGTCAATTGTGTGTAAAAGTGTTGGTCTGTATTTAAACCCATCTATTCTGTTCTGTTCATTTATTTGCGTGTCTTACAG
>NW_027941825.1:0-218 GCF_054177405.1 Leptonychotes weddellii | reverse complement strand
CTCTCTCTCTCTCTCAAATAAATAAATAAAATCTTTTAAAAAAATAAGAGAAATGAATTAAAATGCAGCAGACTAGATTCAGATTAGGTAAAAGGGAGAACTTCCTAACAGTAAGAACTTTTTTTTTTTCCAGACAAGAATGAAGCTATGCTGGGAGGCCATGATCATATTGAAAGAAATTTTTGGTTTGGGAATCTGTGCTTCTTCTTCTTTTTTTT
>NW_027941824.1:0-218 GCF_054177405.1 Leptonychotes weddellii | reverse complement strand
TTGTAGGTGTTCAGAATGATTTGATCCCCATCCAGCTGAATTCCTGAGAGGAGACGAAATCCAGGTCTCCTACTCCTCCGCCATCTTGCTCCGCCCCCATGACAGGAGAGGGGGAGGAAATGTTTGTTAAATGAATGTACACTTGCATGACAATTTTTGAGGCAGTCACAGAGGACATTGATAAAATTTTTGTTTTTCAACTGAACATCACTACGTTA
>NW_027941823.1:0-218 GCF_054177405.1 Leptonychotes weddellii | reverse complement strand
TGCTCTGTTTTCAAATATTTAGAAGAAAAATTTGTCCTGTCACTTTTCAAATGAACTATTGTGTTTCAAGTTAAATACAGTAGATCAAACACTCCCCTCTTTCCCAAAATGCCATTAAAAGTAAAAGATGAGATGAAAAAAATGCTCAATATCATTAGCCTTCAGGGAAATGCAAATCTTAACCAGTATTTGCTAGCGCCTCACACCCACAAGGATGG
>NW_027941822.1:0-218 GCF_054177405.1 Leptonychotes weddellii | reverse complement strand
GTGAATGTTAAAAGCAGCCTTATTCATAGTAGCTGAAAAAGCAGAAAAAAAGAACTTAATATCTATCAACAGATGAATGGGTAAACACATTGGATATATTCATAAAACATAATGCAATAAAAGAGAACAAGTTGCTGGCACATGAATAACATTGATTAATCTCAGAAACACTGTGTGAAGTAAAAAAAAAAAAAAAAAATCCAGGCAATGCAAAAAAG
>NW_027941821.1:0-218 GCF_054177405.1 Leptonychotes weddellii | reverse complement strand
GTGGAATGTTCTGAATATGTCTGTGAAGTCCATTTGGTCCAGTGTGTCATTTAAAGTCTTTATTTCCTTGTTGATCTTTTGCTTAGACGATCTGTCCATTTCAGTGAGGGGGATGTTAAAGTCCCCCACTATTATTGTATTGTTGTCGATGTGTTTCTTTGCTTTTGTTATTAATTGCCTTATATAATTGGCTGCTCCCATGTTAGGGGCATAGATAT
>NW_027941820.1:0-1269 GCF_054177405.1 Leptonychotes weddellii | reverse complement strand
AACTCATACAGGAATTCAGTCAAGTGGCAGGATATAAAATGAATGCACAGAAGTCAGTGGCATTCCTATACACCAACAACAAGACAGAAGAAAGAGAAATTATGGAGTCAATCCCATTTACAATTGCACCCAAAACCATAAGATACCTAGGAATAAATCTAACCAAAGAGGCAAAGAATCTGTCCTCAGAAAACTATAAAATACTCATGAAAGAAATTGAGGAAGACACAAAGAAATGGAAAAACGTTCCATGCTCATGGACTGGAAGAACAAATATTGTGAGGATGTCAATGCTACCTAGAGCAATCTACACATTTAAAGCAATGCCCATCAAAATACCATCCACTTTTTTCAAAGAAATGGAAAAAATCATCCTAAAATTTGTATGGAACCAGAAATGATCTCGAATAACCAGAGGAATGTTGAAAAAGAAAAGCAAAGCTGGTGGCATCACAATGCTGGACTTCCAGCTCTATTACAAACTGTCATCATCAAGACAGTATGGTACTGGCACAAAAACAGACACATAGATCAATGGAACAGAATAGAGAGCCCAGAAATGGACCCTCAACTCCATGGTCAACTAATCTTCGAAAAAGCAGGAAAGAATGTCCAATGAAAAAAGACAGTATCTTCAACAAATGGTGTTGGGAAAATTGGACAGTCACATGCAGAAGAAAAACTGGACCATTTCCTTACACCACACACAAAATAGACTCTAAATGGTTGAAAGACCTAAATGTGAGACAGGAGTCCATCAACATCCTAGAGGAGAACACAGGCAGCAACCTCTTCGACCTCAGCCGCAGCAACTTCTTCCCTTGCCAAAGGCAAGGGAAGCAAGGCAAAAATGAACTATTGGGACTTCATCAAGATAAAAAGCTTTTGCACAGTAAAAGAAACAGTCAACAAAACCAAAAGACAACTGACAGAATCGGAGAAGATATTTGCAAATGACGTATCAGATAAAGGACTAGTATCCAAAATCTATAAAGAACTTATGAAACTCAACACCCAAAGAACAAATGATCCAATCAAGAAATGGGCAGAAGACATGAACAGACATTTTTCCAAAGAAGACATCTGAATGGCCAACAGACCCATGAAAAAGTACTCATTATCACTCGGCATCAGGGAAATCCAAATCAAAACCCCAATGAGATATCACCTCACACCAGTCAGAATGGCTAAAATTAGTAAGTCAGGAAATGACAGATGTTGGTGGGGATGCGGAGCAAGGGGAACCCTCCTACACTGTTGGTGGGAATG
>NW_027941819.1:0-12576 GCF_054177405.1 Leptonychotes weddellii | reverse complement strand
GCGCCTGGGTGGCTCAGTTGGTTAAGTGACTGCTTTCGGCTCAGGTCATGATCCTGGAGTCCCTGGATCGAGTCCCGCATCGGGCTCCCTGCTCGGCAGGGAGCCTGCTTCTCCCTCTGACCCTCCCCCCTCTCATGTGCTCTCTCTCTCTCATTCTCTCTGTCTCAAATAAATAAATAAAATCTTTAAAAAAAAAAAAGAATATAAATTTTCCTTTAGGCATTGCATGAATTCTTTCAGTTTCTGTTAATAGGAAGATATGTTTATCTCACCCTTATATTTGAAGGACATTTTTTTGATGATTATAGAATTCTAGATTGGCAGTTATTTCCTTGATCACTATTTAGCTGGTTTCCACATATATATGCCATATATTCACTATCATTTAGTTTAAAATATTTTCTAATTTCTTTGATTCATGGGTTGCTTAGAATTTTATTGCTTAATTTAAAAGCAGTTGGTGCTTTTCTTGTGTTTTTCAAGAGCAATTCCACTATGCTCAGACAGCATACTCTTAATCATTGCAATCATTTGAAATATATTTTAGGTTGCTTTATGACCCAGCATATGGTAAATTCTAGTAGTGTTCCATGTGCATTTGAAAAGCACTGTGTATTCTGTCATTGTTGGATACAGTGTTCTATATTAGATTAGGATACTTCCAGTTTTTTGCTATTATAAGTAATTATACAATATACATCTTTCTATATGTGTAACTTTTTCTTCTTGACTTACTTCCTTAGAGTAAATTTTCAGAAGTGGTATTACTAGGTCAAAGGGTTAGGAATGTCTATATGACTTTTTCTCTTTATACAATATTACTTACCAAAAGTACTATATCTAATTACAATGTCAGTTACAATGCATGAAATCACCAGATTCCCCACAGTGTTAGGTGTTGTAATTGTTTTGTTAATAATGTGGACCCTAAATAGTAACTCAAAGTTGATGGTAATTTTCATGTCTCTGGTAACTAGACAAGATGAACTTTTCTAGGTGTTCATTTTCTATTTCAATTTCCTCTCATATAAATTGCTATGCATTTGTTTAACAATCTACTGGAACATGATACTTTTAGATAAATTTGAATGAGTAATTTTATAATATCAGCAATTTGCCCTTGGCTTACATATTTGGTGTGAACGTTTTCCCAGTCTATTATCTTTTTAATTTTAGCTTTGCTGTTTTTCACCAGACAATCATGTTCATTTTGTGTAGATTTGAATCTGTTCATTTGTTTGTGACTACTCTTATCACTTCAAAACTGTAACGTTTCATTCTTTCCCAGCTGCATATTTCTTTTTTTTTCTTCTCCTAAAGTTTTTGTTAATGTATTATATAACACAGCAGCACTGTCCAATAAGAATATAATGCGAGCCATTTATAACTTCCTATTAGCCATAGTCAGAAAGTGAAACAAAACAAGTGCCATTAATTTTAGTCATATACTTTATTTAGTCCAATATCCAAAATATGAGCAGATTTTGCTTTGCATGGTTCAATATGCATGAATTTCAGTTACTACTGTCTAGTTAAATATTAGTTGTCTAACAGTTCAAATTTCAGTTACTCTGGTATATTAACTATGAGTAATTGCATGAACTAGAAATTTTGCTGCTAAACTTACGTCCACAAATAACTACATAAACAATAAGTGTGCACCATTATCACTGACCAGTCATATCATTTCTTTCAAAGTCTGTTGATGATTGGTCACTGCACATCCATTGTTCAGTTCATGCATAGATAGGGAAGTGTGTAGTTGTGTTGACTTCTTGTCTCTCAGTGGTAAACCCATGTGACATTTTACAAAAATGAATAATCTGAAGAGGGAATTGGCCAACAAAGGTGAAAGGGCAGCAAGGAAACAAACAAAAATGATATTGTTGGAATGGAAAGTAGGTGTGACAAGAAGACAGATGACTATGGGAAGACTACACTTCTTCTGCTCAAGAGACTCTAGATGTTCAGTTAGAGGAACCTAATGAAGGCAAACCTATCAACATAGTGAGGAACAGGTTGTGATGAAAAGGGTACAGATGTGCCAGAGGAGGTGACACCAGCAAAAAAACAAAACAAAACAGGGTGCCTGGGTGGCTCAGTTGGTTAGGTGACTGCCTTCGGCTCAGGTCATGATCCTGGAGTCCTTGGATCGAGTCCCGTGTCGGGCTCCCTGCTCGGCAGGGAGTCTGCTTCTCCCTCTGACCCTCCCCCCTCTCATGTGCGGTCTCTCATTCTCTCTCAAATAAATAAATAAAATCTTTAAAAACAAACAAAAAAACAAATAACAAAACAAAACAAAACCCAAAAAAAACCCACGTTAAAGAAACTTTCAGAGATTCTTCACGACATTGGGAAAGCAACGGGTAAAATGTTGGGAGCTGATCTCAGAAAACAGTGTGACAATTCACCAAGACTTAGAAAAGACACTTGCTCTAGACTATAACTTATGTGACAGGAAGGCAGCAAGCACTGTTCAAACCACTCTTGATAAGTTTATTACAAAGAAAAAAACCCACTTTATTTTTTTTTTAACATTATTTATTTATTTTTTTTTAATTTATTTATTTGACAGAGAGAGACACAGCCTGAGAGGGAACACAAGCAGGGGGAGTGGGAAAGGGAGAAGCAGGCTTCCCGCGGAGCAAGGAGCCTGATATGGGACTCGATCCCAGGACCCTGGGATCATGACCTGAGCCGAAGGCAGACGATAAACGACTGAGCCACCCAGGCGCCCGAAAAAAACCCACTTTAATTCTCATGCTTCTAATGGTTTTTAATTTACTGTGTACCAAATAAATGAATTTTACTCTTTTCATTTCTGCAAACGTTTATAATGGACAGCAAGAATTTTTAATATTTTGACAAAACTTTTTAAAAGTCACATAATAATCAAAATTTCCCCCCATTGATTAATACAATCATTTGTAGGGTTTCAGCTTGTGCAGTCCCTTTTATGGTTCTTCACAGCCATGCAAACCAAGGACTGCCTATATTATCATTTCAACAAATAATCAACATAAAAGCTTGAGGTCTATTACATTCTTTTCTTCATAGTAGGGCTTCAAACCACAATCGTTTTACACTTAGAGAACAGCTCAGTTCATACTAGCCATGTTACAGGTGCTTAATTGCCACACAGGCTGGTGGCTACAGTATTTGACAGCTCGAGTCTAGAGTATTCTTTCCTTTCAAGCTAGAGTTGAAAAGTGTTGGTGCTGGTTAGAATACAAGTAACTGACTAGAAATTTGCTGTCCAAACAAATCAAAGTTTAATATGGGGAACAATAAAGAGATAGATTTTCTCCCTCAGTGGTAATGAAGGCACGGACATTACTCCAGCTCCCTCTGGAAGAAAGGCTGAGAAAATAAGCCTTGAGTTGTTCTCATAAACTCATTGGAATCAGCCTTGTTGGAATAATATGAGAAAAGAAGAAAGAACTAGTCTTCCAGGGAAAATAAATGCTCCTTAGTCCCCCATGTGAGCTGAAACAGCTTGGCTCATCTTAGCTCTGGGACAATTTCTAAATGCGTTGGGTTAACACATTATCTCTGAAATATCACATAGAGTCTCAGAGCCTCTGAATAGTGAATAATCTCCTTGGAGTTTTGAAAATACTTCTACAAGTTAGTGAAGTCAGCAAAATATTTATTTGATTTCCTCTTCAGTTTCACATTCTGGGGATTCCCAGCAGCTTACTAGGAATGGCAACAACACCTGCTTGGCTGTCGGGTTGCAGGCATCTTTCTTCCTAATATCCCCCAAATGATCACCCTGCCTATTGTCCTAATATCTCTAGATTTTTCCTGGGTGACCAAGATTATAACTTCTCTGCCACCTTCTTATCCTCGCTCCACCTGAGACAATTGGCCCATAAATATTTGCACACCGTTAACATGTGAAGTTAGATGCAAAATCTGTGTGTGTGGGCACACACTCAAACTACTACACATTCTAACAGATCATAAGGAAAAAAATGTAGCAAAGTGGTTTAAAGCACGATCTTTGAAGGCAAAACTGAGTCCAAATTTCAGTGCTATCAGGGGCACCTGGGTAGCTCAGTTGGTCAAACATCCAACTCGTGATCTCAGCTCAGGTCTTGATCTCAGGGTCCTGATTTGAAGCCCTGCATTGGGCTCCAACTCACTTAACAAAAAAATTTCAGTGCCATCACTTAGTAGCTACATAATCTTGAACATATGTTACTTGATAGGTTTGTGCCTCAGATTCCTCATCTGTAAGATGAGAATAATAATACCTCCAACTTCATATAGCCAATAAAGGAATTAAATGAGATCATGCATGGAAAGTGCTTAATGTTTGTCACACTGTAAATGCTAAAGTAAGAGCCATTCTTCAATATTGGTGTTGCTATTATCTTACTATTAGTGTGATTATTACTGTTACAACTTTTGATTGAAAAGAACAAAACAAAAACACATAACAAAAGAAAAAGAATCCAACTTCAAAGATGGCATTGCATAAAGACGTACTTGGGTGAAGGGCATTCTGGCAGAAAACCGTATACTACCCCAACTATCTGCACCACTCCTCAGATATCCCCTTCTCCAGTGTATCTTACACTAGTCCTGCTTCAGGACCAATCAGTCCCTCTGCCTCTCTGGAAAGGCCCCACGCACACCTGCAAACATTTTCTCTCCTTTACCTTCCTCTCTCTGGCTCCAGCCTCCCACCTCTTTTCAGTTTCATTTTACTTACTCTTTGGCTCATTGATACCTTCACATGGTACAAAAGTTTAAATACACAAAAAGGTAACAATAATATATCTTTCTTCCATTTCTATCCCCTATATCCAGATCCCCAGAAGCAACCACAGTAACTGCAGATATTTTATGCATAGACAGTAAATACACACACATACATTTTATTTTTGAAACCCCTGCACTTTGTTTTTTCATTTAATAAAACTTAGAGTTTATATAGTACTAGTGCCTTAAAAATTGTAATAGCTGCATTATTTTCCATGGGATGGATAAACCACAATTTATTTATCTAATCCCCTGTAGATTGTTTCAATATTTTATTATCATAAATAATCCTGTGATAAGTTACTATGTACATATATAATCTTACATATCTGTGAGATAAACTCCTAGAAATTTAATAATTGGGTCAAAGGGTAGGTGCTTTTTAAATTATTGTAGATTTGGCCAAATTACCCTCTCTGAAGGTTTTGCTAATTTATAATCCTACTAGGAATATAAGAGAGTGTCTGTTTCCCAACACTCATCCCACATAGGTTGTGTTAAATTGTATGACCTTTTCCATGCTTTTCCTTAGGCAGAGCAATCTCAACTTATTCAATACTGCATCTCTCTGGTCATATGTTCTTATGAAAAAAATGTTTTTGTCTCTTCTACATTTTCCCACAGTAGACTCTTTGCAATGTACCTGTGGCATCTAGGCTGTCTTCTATCCATACTCCCAGACCCTTGATCCTCCTTTTCCTCCTCTGTGCTTGTGAAGATCTCCTCCGTGATGCCTGTGGGACCTGCATGGTCTGGGTCCTTGGTGCTGGGAAACCTTCAACTGGCCTGGGAGCAAATGGCTTGGGGTAGGGTGAGACTCCCATCCCCCACTCCCAGTCTGAAGTACCTGACAAAGGAGGTAGAGGATGGCCTTCACCAAATATATTTCCTTGGTGATTTAGCCAGATGCCATTGACTAAATCATGGCATCTTTTTACATGGGAATACCAAACATCCCTGAAAAAGGAACAACTTCATGAATCAACATGAATGAACCTCAAGGATATATGCCAAGCATAAAAGCAAGTCAGATAAAATACATGCCACATAATACTGTGTCTATTAAGTACTAAAATGAACAAATGATATAATGTTTATTAATATATGCATGTATGGTAAAACTATGCAAATTGTAAGAGAATAACAAATAGAAAAATCGGGATCATGGTATTCTGGGGGCAAGAGGAGCAGAGAGACAATTTGACCAGCAGTTTCAGCCATGTCACTGATATTCTTTTGCTTAATTTGCTTGGTGGGTTCCTGGGTGTTCATTTTATTCCTCTTCTTAATAACTTCCATGCTACTTACATCCTTTTGCATATATAACTATTTCATAATAATTTTTAATGGAAAGCTACAGAAGTAAAACTAGAAAGGTGGTCATGATATATTAAGTAAGGGAAAACAAATAACAAAATAATGCGTATATTATGATCCTGCCTCAAACGGAAGACACACACACACACACACACACACATTCTAGATAGATATTGACCACAGGTATAATAATGGGTATCTGAGTGGAATTATAATTTTTTAAGACTTTTCTTATTTTTCTGATACATATTTCCCAATTTTTCAGCAATAAACATTTTTCCCTTTTGTAATGAGAACATATTTTGAAATATTTTTAAAATAATATAACATACCAAGTGCCACTACCAAGTATTTAAGAATAGTTAACACTTACTGAGCTTACTTTATGCCAGGTTCTGTGTCCAGGGCATTGTAAGTATTTTCTTACTCAGTCCCATGAAAAGTCAGGGTAATTGGCAATAATATCCCCATTCCTCTTAGGAGAAAACAGAAGGGCTGACAGGTTAAGTAACTTGCTAAAAGACACACAGATAGGGGCAGTGCCAGGACTCAACTCAGTCTGTCTTCCTGTCAAGCATGTGTTCCTGGCCAAGCTGTCATGTAACACTCACTTGCCCAGGGAAGCCAGAAGGAGCTGTACAGGGTCAACAAATGTTAAGGGTCTCGAATTTCACCTTACTTTTCAAGTTAATAAGCTAGTCTGTTATTTTTTCATGGATATTGGCAGAAGACACAAGACACATGGGTCAGAGACAGAAGTCTTTGGCAGTCACAACCTGTAAAGCATGAGCATTCTGTTGGTTTGTGTCTGTTCCTCATGCCCCCCAAGTCCCATGGGGTGACCCGGGTGGGCCTAGATGAATGCCTGCACATATGGTGGGCAATGCCGCAAGAAAGGAGCACTAAACTTGGGGGATCTACCACCTTCGCAGCAAGTGGAAGCAACCTGCTCTTTGAGACAGAGGTTATCTCATCTCTCAAGTTGCTTGGTGCAAACACAATCCTGAAAAATGTCTCAAGAAAAGATCATTCAGGGCCTTGAATTTGTGGCATATCCAGCAAGAAGGTGCAGGGCCCATGGCAGATTGCTCCCCAACATATTGTCAAGATTCTTTGAGTTGCAAATTATAGAAATCTAGCTTAAATTTTTTAAACAAAACAAAGCAAAAAAGATGAAGAAAAATGTATTGACTTAAAATTCCTCTCTCCTTTTTTTCTTTCTCTCCCCTCCTTTCCTCTATGTTGTCCCCATTCAGTGACAGGGCCACTCCTTGTTATCACAGGAGGGCTACCTGTAACATCAACCCCAAACCAGAACATGCCTTGTTCCAGCTCTTCTAACAGAATCCCTGGAATCAAGTCTCAGTGGCTAAGTTTGATCTGCATTGGGTCCCGTATCCATCCTAAACCAATTGCTGGGACTAGGTGAAACAGTGCCCTGAATGCCCATTCCTGGGTCCCTTGTCCCCTTCTAGAGCCAACGGTGGAGTCAGTCCCATTCTAATCATCTGGACTGAGAGTGGATTTTTCCCCATAGAAAATCAGAGTGTTGTCAACAGAAGACAAAAGAGTGGATGCTCTGCAGACAAAAATACACATTGTGTCTAGGAATGGGCTATCTCTAAAACATCATACATAACAGACAGTAAGCTAGTTGGACTGACAAGATGAAATGTAAAGTATTCTAATAAGATTTGCAAAGTTCTACAGATCTCAGGGTATTTCTGTAGAAATGGTTCCCAACTACTGGTGCTCCCCAGGACTTCCAACATTTGAGACAATTATCAGAAGGTTGTAGCAGCTTGACTGCACCCAAATGCAGTGTGCATGGGGATTTGCCAATACAGAAGGGAGGAAAAAAATAAAAGGAATGAGGAAACTACTCCAAGCTAAGTGGTTTATAATTGATTCCAGTGCTCTCATTCAGTCTGATGCATCTTCTCAACTCTCCTACAATGAAGAACCAGGAATAGTGTTCCAATATAATCATACCCAAGGGAAAAACCAATCTGAAGAAAAATTATCTAGATACCCAGGGTTGCTTTTGTTAGAACACAGTATTTTGGATGAGAAAGGAGTATACCCTCATAACGGCTTAGGTATCTTCAGCTAAAAGTAGCAGAATTAAAAAGATTGTACCACTCCCAACGCTTGGGTTGAGTTAAGGCTCTTCAGGAGGAATGATAGCTGTCCAGCTGATAGTTGTCCAATTTCTCCTTCATAGTTACTGCTATCACAACTATCCATTTCCATTTCCAATAAAGTAGTACCTAAATTTGATTCAACTGGAATGATGGCAGAAGAGAGCCACTCACTCAAAGTTCCCCACCTCACAGAAGGGATAAGGACTAAGGATGTCACTCATAGGTACAGTCCTTCCTAGCAAAGATGCCCTCAATAAAGGTCTGTTCACTGGAACATAGAGCAGATAATGAGGCAGAAAATCTACAAGTAGGGCGCCTGGGTGGCTCAGTTGGTTAAGCGACTGCCTTCGGCTCAGGTCATGATCCTGGAGTCCCTGGATCGAGTCCCGCATTGGGCTCCCTGCTCGGCGGGGAGTCTGCTTCTCCCTCTGACCCTCCCCCCTCTCATGTGCTCTCTCTCTCCTCTCATCCTCTCTCTCAAATAAATAAATAAATAAATAAATAAATAAATAAGAAAATCTACAAGTACATGAGATGTACATGAGTACAGAGTAGGCACCCCAAAAAATCGTTGTTAGTTTGAACTAAATTCAACAGCAGAACAGCCCAGTTTTGTCATCTCTACCATGCAATGCTACTACTTCTCCAAATTCTGCCAACCATCAAGTGAAAATGCAAATATTGTCATTTCAAGAAAATGAACTTTTGTAATTAAAGAGAATGTGTTGGCTAGAGGAAACTCATCACAGACCTCAAAAACCATTATTGCCTGTTCAGTGTTCTGAAATCTCCTTTCCTTTCTTTCCCACCTTCTGAAGCCTAACAGAATCCATACCATTATTCCCAGATTTTCTATCTTTATTTTCAGGGATGATCTTTCTAAAGAAATCTCATCCTAGAGCAAGAGTTACTGGAGGGCAAGGAGCATGTATTAATCTATTGCTACATAACTAATAATCCCAAAGTTTAAAAGCCTAACACAAAACATTTATAATCTGTAGTTTCTGAGGGTCAAGAATCCAGGTGGCTTGGCTGGGTGACTCTGGCTTAGGGCCTCTCCCATGGCTACAATCAAGGTGTCAACCACGGCTGAATCATCTAAAGGTCCAATATAGGAAGAAGCCAAGCTCCCCTCGATGGCTATTAGCCAGAGACATCAGTTCCTTTCCACATGGACCTATTCATGGGTCAGCTCACAATATGGCAGCTGGGTTCCCTCAAAACAAGCCAGAAGAGAAAATGGAGAGAGTGAGCAAGATGAAAGTCACAGTCTTATAACCTAATATCAGAAGTAGCATCCCATCACTTCTGCCATTTTTTTTTCTAAAAGTGAATCACTAGGTCCAGTTCATACCCAACGGGAGAGGACATGGTCATACGTACCAGGAAACAGGGATCACCAAGGCCTTCTTAGAGGCTTCGTACCCCCAACCACACCTCCGTTATGTGGGTATGCCCCACACCTAATGGAGAGCCAGGCAAATGGTTGGCTCAACAATACTTTCTACACCATAATTAATCCAGTCCTAAGGACTCACACCAAGTAGAGTAAGATACAAGGGATATACAAAGAATGGTGTGGTGGTGAAGTACATATGAATTTTATTGTACCAATTCAAGTGTGCAAGAATTATAAAATTTTCTATACCTCAACCTAATTTTTATTTGAATCCTCATTCTTCCTGAATGGCAAAAATGTAATCTCATTCCTTTGGACTCCACTTCTCATTTGTCCAGAGTAGTTTTTCAGTTCAAAAAGAGATTATTTAGTGCCAAGGCCATGGGGGAGGGGAGAGAAGGGAGGATATCTCCTGGTCCTTGAGTCACAGGTGTTGGAGGAAATTACCCCCATTTGCTCCTCAGTCACTTATGCACATCTGAGATTCCTGTCCATGTGTCCCCTTTGGGTCTATATTTCTCTATTCCATTTATGACCCACTGTGAAGTTTCTGAGGCAGAATAGGACACAAGATTCTCAGCCAGGCTCTCTGTGGCCTATCTTGTGAGATATCTTGCTCAGATATAACTCATCTAGCCTCTTGTGTCCTCCCAGGACCATGGTCACAGAGGAAGTTTGCAGAAGCCCCCTGCTCTCCAGCCCCTCCAAATTCTCTGCAGCTACACGGGCTCCCAGGCCCTGCCTTTGAAGTAGGGTGCACAACTGTCCTCTCAGACCTGATAACTTTTCTGCTGTCATTGCCACCTACCTCTCTCCTATTCCATCTCAACCCAACCCTCAGCCCAGAGGACACTTCTCAATGCATTGGTTAGGGAAGCAGCGGGAAGACCCTCTTCTGTGTTAACCTTGGCATTTTCACTTCCTCCATCTTCATGAATTCCTATAATCCCCCTACCTTACCTGGGGCACTTCACCCCTTCTCCCTCGTGGTTCAGGCTTCAGAAATATTAAGCCAATGACTGGCAGGCTACCCTGCTCTTTCAAACCCTTCCCTGAGGCAATGAACACAGAATGGAATCTGGTTTGCACAGGAATGCAGGAAAGAGAGAGGAGAAGGGAAATCAGAGGGAACTTTTTTATTGGTGAATCTGAAAAAGAAAGGAGTGGACTCAGGAAGCCAAAGGGCACATAGAGGTAAAAGTAATGTTAGTTACATGGACTGATGGGAAACTGGAGAGAGGAAAAGTACTATGCTCATCTCTCTGGCATATGACTTTTTCTGTCCTTTTTCTGCTGGTGCTCTTGGTCTCACTACACATGGGCCTCTGACCCATTGCCTTTGACCACTTCTGCTACCAGAAAGAAGCTCCTGGGACCTGGTGTCTCCTGAGCTTTTATGATTTGGACACACCCCTGAGAAGGTGCACAGCCTCCACTTGTCCACATAGACCCATGCCTCCCTGGAGATAGATGGCCCTCTAGAAGAGTCTGAGAATCTCATGAAGTGACAGGCACATTATTATTAATAAAGAACTAGTATACTAAAAATAAAAAAAAAAAAACAGCACTTGCATTACTAAACTACCTTACTGTCTTCAAGTTTCTCCTTAATTCTCACATCTAAAAGTTAGCTGTTACTAATTGTATAATTGGTAAAGAAACTGAGACCAGCAAGACAGGGATTTGAGACATGAACTCAGATATTCATATGCTAAAATCAAGGATCTTTCAATTAAAATATGGCAAAATGAATCTTTGCAAGTAAAGAACAAAAAGCTGAACAATTCTTTGGACTAGTATAAACAATCAATGTACTTATTGATGTACATTTATTTTCTGCACTTTATTACAAATATTAAGAAAGGTGGTAGCAGCAGGAAAATTTGAATGTTCTTATGTGATTTCTGTTTGCTTGTTTCCTGTTTTTACAAAGAATTGTAACTGGAGGTATCAAAAATTTTTAAGGTACTTTTGTGGCTGATTTGTTTGTCTGAGAATTACTGCCAATTAGCTCAACTGTTAGAGCATCTTGAGAGCAAGTATTCAAAAGCCAGGTGGAGGCAATCAGCATGGTCCACCCAAGACAACAGGGGCAGTGGCTCAGTAGGGAATTTCCCTCTCCTATAAGAAAATCAACTCATCACAAGCACTGGGTTAATTGTAGGCTAACTGGCATTGTTATTTAGTTCTCAGGGGCCAGTTCTGGCCAAGCCCCCTTCTTCTGTGGCTGAGGAATTCTGTGCAGAAACATGGAACTACTACATCAGAGAGACTTTCATGCTGACCAGAGGTTCCCCTAGTGGGAGCCAACAATGCTTTTGCAACCAGTACAACCCCAAATATATCACTCATTGTCCGAAGACAGAGTATTTAACATTTCTCCACATTAGGCTTTATGATTTCTCAATTATATATGGATGCTATTATGAATTGATAAAATAACATTTGCATAAAAGCATTTTTGAATTCATAATAGTTTTTGTCTTTGTGTACTAAGGTAATAAAAGGTTACTATTACTAGAAAAGTGCAATTTTTATCTTTTGAGGAGTCAACAGTAATGTTTTGCATTATAAAGGGATCTTTTTAAAAATTTATTATGTTAGTCACTATAAATTACATCATTAGTTTTTGGTATAGTGTTCCATGATTCATTGTTTGTGTATAACACCCAGCGCTCCATGCAATACATGCCCTCTTTAATACCCATCACCAGGCTAACCACCCTCCCCTCTGGAACCCTCAGTTTGTTTCTCAGAGTCCATAGTCTCTCATGGTTTGTCTCCCCCTCCAATTTCTCCCCCTTCATTTTACCCTTCCTACTATCTTCTTTTTTTTTTTTTTAAACATATAATGTATTATTTGTTTCAAGGGTACAGGTCTGTGATTCATCAGTCTTACACAATTCACAGCGATCACCATAGCACATACCCTCCCCAGTGTCTATC
>NW_027941818.1:0-3019 GCF_054177405.1 Leptonychotes weddellii | reverse complement strand
GTATTGAGTAGGTCCCTGGCAGTCGGTACTACCTCTTGTTCTTTTTGTTGAGGTGATTTTTTCCATCTTGTCATTTTGTGCAGAGGAGAATAGATTAATGAGAGAACAAAATGCTAGCAGAGTAACAACGTCCCCAGAAAATATACTCTAAACAAATCAGAAAAGACCTGAAGCAGTGGGAAAAGAAAGGGAAAGAGAGAAAAAAGAAAAAGAAAAAAAAGGAAAAGGTAAAGATAAAAACAAAAACAAACAAAACAGAACAACAACAACAACAACAAAAAAACCAGAATGTGATCAAATATGATCAGGCTGGTATATAGATCATTGCCACACACTAGATTTGGGGTGTATTTTGGTCTTTTAGAAGAAAGTGCCTCCCAAAATTTTAAAGAAAAACTTATATATGTACAAAAATAAGGGTTGATATGATGAAGGGATGGAATATGACTTCCAGAAAGTGGTCGCTTTTCTGATGAGAGAGTTGTTGCTCTTCTTTTCTTCAATCTCCTGTTGAGTTTGTAGGTGTTCAGAATGGTTTGATCCCTATCCAGCTGAATTCCTGAGAGGAGACGAAATCCAGGTCTCCTACTCCTCCGCCATCTTGCTCCGCCCCCAATCTCATTTGCAGTCTTGTCGGGGAGATTATACATGCCCACAAACACCATGACAAGTAGACAGAGTTAGGAGCTAAGAGAGAGCCTGGTGGGAATTCAGAGGAAGGACTGCTCCCTTCCCACGGTGAAGAGTAAAGAGTGGCTTTGAGATTGGCTTTGTACATGAGGAGATCAGAAAGGACAGATACAGGAGAAAAAAGGCAAAAAAAAATGGCCAGGGAACGATGTGCAGGTTCATTTGGCTGGTTGTGTGCCAGGGAATATGGCAGGAAGCCCTGGGTGAGTGTGGCTGGCAGCAGCAGAATGAGGGCGGCCCACCGCTTGGGCTGTTGGGGCAGCGAGTGGGAAGTCTGTTCTGCAGACAGCAGGGAGCCACTGTGGCCTGGGAGGCAGTACCTACACTGGTGAAACACTGGGACGGTCCTTTCCAGTGTCCTTTGCCCACCAGCCACCCGCCTCATGTGGGCCCGTGACTATGGTGGGGATCCTCTAGGCCCTCTCTCATTTCGTCCTCAGCATTTCTCTGTGGCAGAGCAAATGCAGTTTCCATGAGTTTTGTCTGGTCCCAAGGCCCCTCTATAATTAAGAAGGTCTCAAGGGAGAAGCGCTGACTTCCTAAGCATCCAGGTTTAATCAAAATCGAGCAAGGAAAAAGCCCTTCCTTGAAGACATTGACTGAGCTGGAGGTGCCCCCTTCTCTTTTGTGCTCCCTGTCTGTCTGGGTGTGTACTGAGATCAAGGTCACATCTCCTCTTCCTCCGGCATCTGTCGCTCTCCACTGCTCGCCCCGCCAGGCTCTCGTCACTGGACACTTACTCGTGACTCGACAGAGGCCTCGTGCAAAGCAGGACAGGGCCACACTCTGTGGCCGCTGTGAGTCAGCCATCTCCCCCACTTCCGGCCAGCTTGGTGCTCACACTTTGGGACGCTCTGTGGTGGGAGAGCTGAGATCACTTCGTTCTGCTCCTGCCACCCACAGCCATCGATCACTGCCCTGTGCCCGGTGGGTTTCACCCACGGGTACTCTGTGCTGGGATATTGGCCAAATGTTTCGTCTCCAGCCGCTATTTCCCAGGGTTTCGCCACACGCATAGTTCTCATTATTTGCATTTCAGAGTCAGCTGCGACTGCAATGTCCATCCATGTCCGAGGATGTGGCTACAGAAAACAGCCGTTTCCTATTTACTGTGAAACATAACGTTCTAGTCTCACAGTGTAGACATCTCCGTAAGGTGGGATTACCTTTAGCAGAATGGATTCTGACCAATTAGCTCTTGGAATCAAGAGGATTAAAATGTAATCTTTTCATCTGTACGTGCCTTTACATTGGCTAGGTAGATTTTTTTTAAATTATTTTTTTATTTTTAGGGAGGGACAGGGGGCAGGGGCAGAGGGAGAGGGAGAGGGAGAGAGAGAATGTTAAGCAGGCTCCATGCCCAGCATGGAGCCTGACACGGGGCTCCATCTCCCGACCCCAAAATCCTGACCTGAGCCGAAACCAAGAGTCAGATGCTTAACGGACTGAGCCCCCCCAGGCACCCCTTGATAGATCTTTTGTCATTTTAAAAAGACTTCGAATATGATCTGCCATGAAAATAACTCTGCACTGGTATAAAGGTTTTGGTTTTTATGATTTTTTTGTTTGCCTTAATTAAAAAGTAAGGACCCAACAGCTGAAGGGAACTTTTACAAATCATTGGATTTGTCCTCCCCCTATAGGGATTAGTCATTCTAGGCAAATGGAAATGTAGTTTGCTTCCGAAGGTGTCCTGCGGAATAGTTTCCACGGCCTCGAGGGTGGGGTTGTGTCCGTTATTTCTGTGTTTCCTTACCTGTAAATCGCAGAAGCTCAACAAATACTCATCAAATTAACGAATGAGCCTTTATTGGAAACACACTTCATTGGCCAGCAAGGAAGTTCTGAACACCTATTTGTGGAGTGGACACCTCGGTGAAGAATGGACAGACAAGCCACTAGGAAATTTTCCAGCCAAGCTAAGGTGATTTTCTCCTGTTGCAGATAAAATCCATTTCTTCTTATTCAGTTTGCAGAGTGTGAGTGAGTTCCCCTGGCTATTCACCATCCCCTCTATATTTGAAGGAAGTTATGAATTCTTCCCTCAGTCCAGTCTTCCTCCAGCTGGATAATCGCAGCCTCATTTACCTCTCCTCAGAGTTTCATCTTCCCCGGCCTGGAAGAGTCTCTGTGGCTCTCTCTGTTGTGGATCCCAGGCCAGGATATGACAAAGTGAGGTTTACAGAGGATTAGTGAGCATTTTGTATCTAAACCTGGATGATGGCAATCACAGACTTCATTAGTGGATAAAGAAAACCATAAGACAATGGAGGTTTTGTTGGATTTGTAATGAGTTTTTCAAAATCTGGTTTGACCACTCTTTGCTCTT
>NW_027941817.1:0-218 GCF_054177405.1 Leptonychotes weddellii | reverse complement strand
AATTTCTCTCTCTACTAACTTGCTATTAGTATATAGAAATGCAACAGATTTCTTCCGTATATTGATTTTGTATCCTGCATCTTTACTGAATTCACTTATCAGTTCTAATAGTTGTTTGGTGGGGTCTTTAGAGTTTTCTGTATCTAGTATCATGACATCTGCAAATAGTTAGCGTTTTACCTCTTCTTTTTTTTTTTTTTCTCTTTGGAGGGTTTATT
>NW_027941816.1:0-218 GCF_054177405.1 Leptonychotes weddellii | reverse complement strand
GTAAACACTCCCTATAATTCCCTTTGCCTGGACACTGGTTTTCTAACACCCCCAATGTCAAATCTTGTCCACTTTTCAAGATTTTGCCCTTTCTTCCTAAATCATTCCATATTTTTTCAGATGGAAGAAACATTTTTTCTTTTAAACTCTAGTGATAATTTTCATCTTTCTCTTATTATATTAATTATTCTTGCCTTGAGCTTTTAGTTATTTATGTC
>NW_027941815.1:0-218 GCF_054177405.1 Leptonychotes weddellii | reverse complement strand
GGGACAGGACAGAGGTTAGTAGTTACAGCGGGGAGATGGGGGACAGGACAGAGGTTAGCAGTTACAGCGGGGAGATGGGGACAGGATGCAGGTTAGCAGTTACAGTGGGGAGATTCGGGACTTATCGTTCAGTAGGGACAGAATTCCACTTTGGGAAGTTGGAAAGTTCTGGGGGTGAATGGTGGTGGCAGATGCACAGCAGTGGGAAAGGGCTTAAT
>NW_027941814.1:0-218 GCF_054177405.1 Leptonychotes weddellii | reverse complement strand
GACTCATGGCTGTAATGCTTTCCCAGCCTCAAGAGCAGAAAAAGACTTAGCCTAACTAGTCGGGCCATCTTCAAATTTTTGCTGAATTAAAGGACCAACCACAATCTTACCCAATCTTATTCTGGAGGGTAAAATCATGTAAGAGCTTTCTCTGTTAGAATATTAGAATTAAGGGGCACCTGGGTGGCTCAGCTGGTTAAGCGTCTGTCTGCCTTCGG
>NW_027941813.1:0-218 GCF_054177405.1 Leptonychotes weddellii | reverse complement strand
GGGGGACTGGTAGATCCTCTGGGCCTGGGGGTGCCGGTGAAACCGATGGTGGCAGAGTGTCTGGAGCTGAAGGGCTAGGTGTAGGTGGTCTTGGGGGTACGTACAGTGGGGGCAGGGTTGGTTCGTCTTCAGGATCTCCAGCTAGGATTTGTGGAGACTGGGGCTTTGGCTGATTTTCTTTAGGTCGCTTGGATGAGGCGATTAAGACCCTGGCCTGT
>NW_027941812.1:0-218 GCF_054177405.1 Leptonychotes weddellii | reverse complement strand
GTTCTAGAATGTTCCTTTATGAAAGCTGGGGCAGTTACTGCAAGGGATGCTGTGCCTGGCAGAGTGCCTGACATTTGTTAACCATTCAGTAAATATTTGTGGAATGAATGAATGAATGAATGAATGAATAAGAGGTCTACTGATTTGAATTTAACTGACTGAAAGAAAACCCAGGACTCAAATTCCAAATGAGGAAAGACAAGAATCTTCCAAAATTC
>NW_027941811.1:0-218 GCF_054177405.1 Leptonychotes weddellii | reverse complement strand
TAGTTTGTTGTATTTTAATGAGGATAAATGAGTTAATTCATATGAAATGTTTCGACAAGAGCCTGCCGCATAGTTATCAACCATGGTTGTTACTGTTATTACTTAGATAGTGGTTTTCTCCTCTTGTTTGTGTGCGTGAGCACGGCTTACTCAAAGAGAAGACCCCAGACATGAAAGAGGTATAAGGAGAGCTTATGTGAGGGCTCATTAAGCACACT
>NW_027941810.1:0-218 GCF_054177405.1 Leptonychotes weddellii | reverse complement strand
GATCTACAAGGCTATGATTTGACTCCTGCCTACCTCATTAGTTACATATTACAATACTGTTGGTGTTTTGCAAATAGGCCCCTGTACACAGAGACAAGGAAAGACTGAAGAAAGAGGCAGACCACTCCAGGTTGATTGGTGGCAGGTCTAATAAGCAAGGGAACTTATGCGGCTTATCTTGGGCAACTGCAAGACAGATAGATCTCTGCACCTGCCTG
>NW_027941809.1:0-218 GCF_054177405.1 Leptonychotes weddellii | reverse complement strand
ATGCAGTACGTGCCCTCCTTAATAACTGTTACCGGGCTAACCAATCCCCCCTCCCCCCTCCACTCTAAAGCCCTGTTTGTTTCTCAGAGTCCATAGTCTCTCATGGTTCATCTCTCCCTCCAATTCCCACCCCCCTCTTTTTTCCCTTCCTTCTCCTAGTGTCCTCCATGCTATTCCTTATGTTCCACAAATAAGTGAATCCATATGATAATTGACTT
>NW_027941808.1:0-218 GCF_054177405.1 Leptonychotes weddellii | reverse complement strand
TGGGCTTAAATTAAGATGTTGCTAGGGCTCTAATTCTCATCTGAAGCTCAGAATCCTTTTCCAAGCTGACTGGTTGGTTTTTCTTGTTTGTTTGTTTGTTTGTTTTTATTATTTATTTAATTTATTTTTTTAGTGGAGGGGGGTGGGGGGAAGGGCAGAGGGAGAGAGAGAGAATCTTAAACAGGCTCACGCACAGAGAAGAGCCCAACATGGGGCTC
>NW_027941807.1:0-1270 GCF_054177405.1 Leptonychotes weddellii | reverse complement strand
AAAAAAAAATATATATATATATACATAATTTATCTCTCAAACTACTTTGGGTGCGATACCACCACGTGGATGGCCTATAGTCAACCAAACCTCAAAATGTATACAGGGGAACTCATATTCCCACCTCTGAATTTGTCCCTCCCTGTGTTTTTCACTCAATGAATCACTCTGCCACTCACCCAGGGACCTGTACCTGATATATGGAGTCATTTTTTATTCCTTTCAAACTTTCATCAAATTAATCAGTAAGTCTTATTGATTCCACCTCCTAAATATCTTTCAACTCAGTCCATTCCCTTCACCCTCACCATCATTAACCACCATCGCTGTCCAGAGGTGGTTTGTCTCTCACCTAGATCTCTTGCTCCCAATCCATTCTTTACATGTAAACCAGAGTGGTATTTGTAAAATGAAGAATCAGTTATATTACTCTCATCCACCTTCTGAAAACCCTCTAGTGCCCTCCCTTTCCTGTGATAAATTTATAATTCTGAACCTGGTCACTAGGCACCCCTTCATTAGTCTCCAGCTGGTCTTTCCTGTCCCATTTCGGACTCTTCCCTTGAGAGCTATCTTAAACTTCTTTCAATTCCTCAAACTTACCAGTGTTCTATTGCTTTTGCATTTTGGGTACTATTTTCTCTTCCTGAGACATTGATCCTTTGGGTATCAGCTTAAACATTTCACTTTCTTTGGGAGATTTTTTCTGACCTTATACTAGATATGGCCTCCAGCTATGTCTTCCAAAACGTCCTATGTTTTCCTTACTACTACACTCATTTGTGGTCATTGCTTGGCAAGTGAAGTCTATTTTTTTGCTGTCTTCTGTTTTTAAACTTTCCTTCCCTATATAACATCAGAGTAATATGTTTCTTTATCTAATTATTTCCCTAGTTTTCTTCATCTCCTATAATTAATTTATACCTCAATTTTGTGCTCAACTTTCTTCATTTTTTTAAAATTAGAAAATTAATCTAGAGATTAATATACATTAGGAAAGTGTACAATTATATCAGCTCTTCTCACCTCCCATTAGATGGATTTTATTTGAGTTAATTTGTGAGAATTATTCCATAAGCAGTGTAATGAAGACTTGGACAAAGCATATTTTAAGATGAATTATTTTTTTTAAAAAATAAACCTGATGAAATAAATATTTCCTCACAGCTTTTAAATTGGAAGATTAACACCACATATATCAACATAATTATTTTTTTCTCCTCGAGTTAGAAGCTTATCAGATGGGTACAGAGAGTTGGAGAGGTGATGG
>NW_027941805.1:0-218 GCF_054177405.1 Leptonychotes weddellii | reverse complement strand
TTCTACAGCACAAACTTTTTGACACATATATATAATACCATGATATATGACATCTTTTATGAAAAGATGGTCATTTTTTTATAGCATTGGAGAAATTCATCCTTTTCCCCAGTGACCTCTGACAATCCTCTGATAAGCAAATTAATCTTTTCAAACATATATGTCAATTACCATCCTTACCAAATTATCTAACTGTCAGGTACTCATGAATCAATCAC
>NW_027941804.1:0-218 GCF_054177405.1 Leptonychotes weddellii | reverse complement strand
TTGGTTCTGATTGGCATGAGGCAGCCCTTGAATATTAAGTGTCAGGGAACGAACAAAAACACAATGAAAGCGATCTGATCAATACTACTGAGTACAGATCTTGCAGTCTTCACAATATCAAATTTGAAGTCAACTACTGAAAACAGGTGAAGATATCAGACTACAGACTAGATCAATGATCAAAGAAGACTGTGGATCTGGTGCCATCAGAACTGTGG
>NW_027941803.1:0-218 GCF_054177405.1 Leptonychotes weddellii | reverse complement strand
CGGATTCACTTCTCTGCACGTCCTACCTTCCAGAAAGTAGTCGCTTTTCTGTTTAGAAAGTTGTTGCTATTCTTTTCTTCGATCTCCTGTTGAGTTTCGAGAAGTATACTGATCTTACTGTAGGACCTATTGAATCTTTACATATGTATACACCCACATAACTACCATGAGATCAAGATGTAGAACACTCCCAGGACCCCTAGAATGTTCTCTTATGT
>NW_027941802.1:0-218 GCF_054177405.1 Leptonychotes weddellii | reverse complement strand
TGTCCCTGGAGTCTCTCCACCAACCTCCTCAGGGAGCCCTCCACCCCCACCCCAGGGTGCTCCACAGTGTCTCACACCCAGACTCACCTGTCCAAGGACAGACTGTGTGGGTGCAGACAGGGGGCCATCTCAGCCAGTACTGTGGGGGGGTCCTTCTGAGGGTTCCCAGTGAGGAGCCTGGGAGAGGCAGGTGTGGGGGTGGGGAAGAGCACAGTGAG
>NW_027941801.1:0-218 GCF_054177405.1 Leptonychotes weddellii | reverse complement strand
TTGGACAGGCACATGCAGAAGAATGAAACTCGACCATTCTCTAACACCATTCACAAAGTTAAACTCAAAGTGGATGAAAGACCTCAATGTGAGACAGGAATCCATCAAAATCCTTGAGGAGAACATAGGCAGTAACCTCTTTGACATCGGCCACAGCAACTTCTTTCAAGATACATCTCCAAAAGCTAGTGAAACAAAACAAAAATGAAATTTCAGGA
>NW_027941800.1:0-218 GCF_054177405.1 Leptonychotes weddellii | reverse complement strand
GTTGTAATACCGGGAAATCCAAGTTGTGCATATGTCACGTGTCTTTAAGTCTCAAAAGCAGTCCACTGACCGGCCCCTGCGCGTCCTGCCGGATAACAGAATCCTCCATCGGGGGACCCCACATCCCCTTTTCACTGCACCACGGCTGAACTGCAATGGGGGTGACAGACTGAGGGTGATCCCCGGACTCTCCCTTGCCTGACTTCCTCGCTGCCCTG
>NW_027941799.1:0-218 GCF_054177405.1 Leptonychotes weddellii | reverse complement strand
ATATTCCATCCCTTCATCATATTTACCCTTAATTTTGTACATATATGTTTTTCTTTCTTTAAAATTTTGGGAGGCACTTTGTTCTAACAGACCAAAATACACACAAAATCTAGTGTGTGGCACTAGTCTATGCACCAGCCTGATCATATTTGTTCATATTCTGTTTGTTTGTTTGTTTTTATGTTTATCTTTTTTTTTTTTCCTCTCTCTTTCCTTTT
>NW_027941798.1:0-218 GCF_054177405.1 Leptonychotes weddellii | reverse complement strand
TCTCACTTAATCCTTCATTATTTGATATATCATTTAAGCTTTTTGTCATAATACCCTCAAAGATTTATCCAAAAAAAAGCAGCCAACATAAAATAATGACTGGCTGCTAAATATATTATGGGATAGTAGTAGTCGATACATCAGGGGGAACATAAGTATTATGTCGATTCATACGCTTTTCTATAAAGCGGAAAGTCAGCAAGATCACCCAAGACAAT
>NW_027941797.1:0-218 GCF_054177405.1 Leptonychotes weddellii | reverse complement strand
TGCTGTTGGAGGTGATGGTTTTGGATATGGTGGTGGTACCGGCAGTGGAGGTGATGGTGCTGCTGTTGGAGGTGATGGTTTTGGATATGGTGGTGGTATAGGAGGTGATGACAATGGCAGAGATGGTAGTGATCTAAGATGTATTGAGAGCCAGGTTTCATGCTGTTTTTCTTACAGTGTTCATTTGATTTCATCTTCACAACAACTACATTAGCTAG
>NW_027941796.1:0-1270 GCF_054177405.1 Leptonychotes weddellii | reverse complement strand
AAACAAACTGAGGGTTCTAGAGGGGAGGGGGGTGGGAGGATGGGTTGGCCTGGTGGTGGGTATTGAGGAGGGCACGTTCTGCATGGAGCACTGGGTGTTGTGCACGAACAATGAATCATGGAACACTTCATCTAGAACTAATGATGTAATGTATGGGGATTAACATAAGAATAAAAAAATAAATAAATAAATAAATAAATAAATAAAATACATATATGTAATAAAATACTATATGCATAGTTTATACACAGAAAAAAAAATCATAACTGACAGAAAGACACAAAATGTAAATTAAATTTTATGAATAGTTAAAACCTCCTGATAAGGTTTCCAATAGGAACATGGCTATTTTACACAGTGTTTAAAATTCCTAATTTTATTATTTGAGACAGCTAATGAAATGATTTCAATAATTATTTTAATTTGACAATAGCATGTGATGATTAAAATCACTGATAAAAAGCAGTGATTTAATTAGTATGTCTATTTAAGAAATTAAGAATTTATAGATTTTTGTGGTAAAGTAAAATGAATGAGAAAACCGTTGTATTACATTCCCAGAGTAAATTCTATTCTCAGTCATCCAAGCTATTACCCATATGTCAGTTCTATATCTCAGTTTCTTCATCAGTGACTAGGTGAATTGCACCCTAAGACCCTCTCCACCGATGAGTTTTGATCTAAGGCTACCTTAATTCAGACTGACCAGTACTCTCAAGGAAGGCATTTCCTAATACATATTACATTAATAAAACCAATTAATCAGTAAGGCGAGCATGTTTAGAGTCTGTTGGTTGTGATTGGAAGGTATTTTCCCATTGTGGAAATCTGTCGTTTATTTGCTCATTCTTAATCCCATTTCTTAATTGTTGTGTTTTTTAAAAATATATTTTATATGGTTGCATTGGAGACATACACACTCCATTCATACTAAAATAGTTCAATAGGAAAGTTTGTTAATTTTACTCCAAACATCCATTTTCAAACATGATCTTCATTCAGGCATATGGAAGTGCTGAGTTTTGACTAACATTCCTAAAAATTTGACAGCTTATAATATTAACTAAAAGATAGATAGATAACCCACAGAAAATTTGCATAATTGTATTTCCTGGAAAAGCTAATACTCAGAAAACAGAAATCAAGTCAGCACTTGGATTTAACTTTATCTGCAAGCCAGCAAAGCACTTTAAAAATAAATCTAGCTTTATTGGCATCCACTGAAAGCCAAAGAAACTATTGGATTTTTAATTTCTAGATCTTAGGGGAC
>NW_027941795.1:0-218 GCF_054177405.1 Leptonychotes weddellii | reverse complement strand
TCGGGCTCCCTGCTCGGCGGGGAGTCTGCTTCTCCCTCTGACCCTCCTCCCTCTCATGCTCTCTGTATCTCATTCTCTCTGTCTCAAATAAATAAATAAAATCTTTAAAAAAATAAATAAAAAACAATGAACGACATAAATAAAGATTCTATAGCTAACGTGTGGCACATTTGAAAAACTGAAAGACAGCTAGTGTCATTACAGTTCAGAAGCAAGGG
>NW_027941794.1:0-218 GCF_054177405.1 Leptonychotes weddellii | reverse complement strand
TTTCACTGGAAACATATTTGCTTGGGAGGATATAGCAGCATCTGCGCCAAATCACTGCTTTAAAATATAAGACTGGGGCGCCTGGGTGGCTCAGTCGGTTGGGCGGCTGCCTTCGGCTCAGGTCATGGTCCTGGAGTCCCAGGATCGAGTCCCGCATCGGGCTCCCTGCTCGGCAGGGAGTCTGCTTCTCCCTCTGACCTTCCTCCTTCTCATGCTCT
>NW_027941793.1:0-218 GCF_054177405.1 Leptonychotes weddellii | reverse complement strand
CCCTCAGTTTGTTTCTTACGATTAAGAGTCTCTTGTGGTTTGTCTCCCTCTCTGATTTTGTCTTGTTTTTTTTCTTCTCTTCCCCTATGATCCTCTGTTTTTTTAATTTTCTTAAATTCCACATATGAATGAGATCATATGAAAATTGTCTTTCTCTGATTGACATAATACCCTCTAGTTCCATCCATGTCATTGCAAATGGCAAGATTTCATTTTTT
>NW_027941792.1:0-218 GCF_054177405.1 Leptonychotes weddellii | reverse complement strand
TAGTTTGATCTCTTCTCAGTGAAAAAGTTCACCTTTTGTATCTTTCCTAACTTCAGTGTAAATTCAGGCATATTCATGGGGCGACTGCGTGGCTCAGTCGGGTAAGCGTTGGCCTTCAGCTCTGGTCATGATCCCAGGGTCCTGGGATCGAGTCCCACATCAGGCTCCCTGCTCGGCGGGAAGCCTGCTTCTCCCTCTAGTCCTCTCCCCTCTCATGC
>NW_027941791.1:0-218 GCF_054177405.1 Leptonychotes weddellii | reverse complement strand
CAGTCTCTGTTTTTTTCCCTTAAAAACATTCTTACCAACTCAGGTAGTGGGGTTTAGTTCTTAAGAACATAAGCTCTGGGGGGGCGGAGCAAGATGGCGGAGGAGTAGGAGACCTGGATTTCGTCTCCTCTCAGGAATTCAGCTGGATAGGGATCAAACCATTCTGAACACCTACAAACTCAACAGGAGATCGAAGAAAGGAATAGCAACAACTCTCT
>NW_027941790.1:0-218 GCF_054177405.1 Leptonychotes weddellii | reverse complement strand
TAGTCTGTTGTATTTTAAGGAGGATAAATGAGTTAATTCATATGAAATGTTTCGACAAGAGCCTGCCGCATAGTTATCAACCATGGTTGTTACTGTTATTACTTAGATAGTGGTTTTCTCCTCTTGTTTGTGTGCGTGAGCACGGCTTACTCAAAGAGAAGACCCCAGACATGAAAGAGGTATAAGGAGAGCTTATGTGAGGGCTCATTAAGCACACT
>NW_027941789.1:0-218 GCF_054177405.1 Leptonychotes weddellii | reverse complement strand
AAGCGTGACTGCTGGCTCGTATGGTAAGAATAAAGTTAGTTTCATAGGGAAACTGACGAACTATCTTCCAAAGTGGCTGTATCCTTCTGCATGCTCACCAGCCATGAACGAGAGTTCCTGTTGCTCCACATCGTTGCCAGCATTTGGTGTCGTCAGGAAGTGTGTGGTGGTGTCTGCTTGTTGTTTTAACTTGCAATTTTTTTTTTTTTTAAGATTTT
>NW_027941788.1:0-218 GCF_054177405.1 Leptonychotes weddellii | reverse complement strand
TCAGCAGTTCACTGAGATTACTAAGGACCCAAGTTCTTTTTACTTTTTCACATCCTTCAGTCTTTGCATAGGTTTCTTCCTCGGGCTGATTCAAAGGTAGCTGAGGCAAGTCTAAGCCTCACGTTTTCAATTGCATCCAGAGGAAGAAGAGAGAATCTTGTCTCTTCCTATGGGTCTATCTTAGGAATAATGAACCCTCCTCAGAAGACACGTAACAT
>NW_027941787.1:0-218 GCF_054177405.1 Leptonychotes weddellii | reverse complement strand
GGGCGCCTGGATGGCTCGGTCGTTAAGCGTCTGCCTTCGGCTCAGGTCATGATCCCAGGGTCCTGGGATTGAGCCCCACATCGGGCTCCCTGCTCCGTGGGAAGCCTGCTTCTCCCTCTCCCACTCCCCCTGCTTGTGTTCCCTCTCTCGCTATCTCTCTGTCAAATAAATAAATAAAATCTTTAAAAAAAAGAAAAAGAAAAAGGGAACAGTTGTTG
>NW_027941786.1:0-218 GCF_054177405.1 Leptonychotes weddellii | reverse complement strand
GCTGCCTTTTTCTGCCCCGCTGGGTTAAAAGGATTGGGATTGGGAAGGAGCTACGAAAGAGAAAAGACATTGGATGGTGTCCCGTTTGCCTTGTGGTTGGTGGGAAGGAGGAGGTCCTCTTGGATAACAGGGAGCTTTGGGCATTTTTAGACAATGGGAGCTGCGTCATCAGTCAGGTTGCAAGAGAGCGAGGCCCCCATGTCTCTCCCAGCTCAATC
>NW_027941785.1:0-1270 GCF_054177405.1 Leptonychotes weddellii | reverse complement strand
AGAAGGTTTTGTTGGCACACAACCACACCTGTTCCTTCACCATTGTCTGTGGCTGCTTTCATCCTACAAGAGCAGAGTGGAGTACTTGCAACAGAGGCCGTATGGCCCGAAAGCCTACAATATTTACTGTCTGACCTTTTATGTAAACAGTGTGCTGATCCATGCTCTCGAGTAGAGCTTCCAGACTCTTTTCACCCCAAAGCGTCGTGGAAGATGATGACATTTGCTCAGCAGACTGAGACACGTGGGAGGTGCCCCACTGGCCGCGGGCTGGAGGAGCAGTGGCCCAGTGCACCCAAAGTCCTCATTCAGAGGCCGCTCTGGCCAGGGGCTTCGATCCCACCTGTGGCTGTTTGATACAGACACCCTCACCTGGGCTTGCTCTTCTCCAACTCCTTTAAGAACACCTGCTGATAGAAATGGCCTCTCCCTGTTGATGGGGCTGGCCTAGGCATCTGTGCTCATTGCTTTAAGGGTGGGCCTCTAGCATACTGGCCATTCCACAGAGTCTGGGCAGCATTTTTTGTAGTGGGTTAGCATAAGAACCTGAAACCTCATGTGACAGTGGTGATTAGTTACGTGTATCTTTTTGAGAATCTTAACTAGAAATACAGAGAGAAGCAGTGGCTGGGTAGCAGGAAAAGCAGCAGCAAGAGGAGTTCATTCCTGTGGCAAATAGTTAGTGTTTCTGCTATGGATGAGGCACTCTTCTAGAGGTATGGAGAAGCAAAGTCCCTTCTTTCTTGGATATTACATTCCAGGGTAAGGGAATATAGAAAAATGCTTTTTAAAGATAAGTGCTTATAGGGGCGCCTGGGTGGCTCAGTTGGTTAAGCGTCTGCCTTTGGCTCGGGTCATGATCTCAGGGTCCTGGGATCGAGCCCCGCATCAGGCTCCCTGCTCAGTGGGGAGTCTGCTTCTCCCTCCCCCAGCTTGTGTTCTCTCTCTCTCGCTCTCATTCACTCTCTCTCTCTCAAATAATAAATAAAATTAAAAAGAAAGATAAGCGCTATAAAGGCAATAATCCAGGTTGATGGGCTAGAGAGTGAATGGTAGAAGGGAAGGGTTAGCTGTCAGGGAAGGACTCTCTGGGAGGGGACGGCTGAAGGCTGCGATTAAGCGGCTATGCAAAGATAGGACAGTAGAGCATTCTAGGCAGAGGGATCAGCAAGTGCAAAAGGTCCTGAGGTGCAAGAAACTTGGCTTGTTCACGCTGTGAATTGTGCAAGACTGTTGAATCTCAGATCTGTACCTCTGAAACAAATAATGC
>NW_027941784.1:0-218 GCF_054177405.1 Leptonychotes weddellii | reverse complement strand
GATCGGTGAGCCTGGTGATGGGTATTAAAGAGGGCACGTTCTGCATGGAGCACTGGGTGTTATGCACAAACAATGAATCATGGAACACTAGATCAAAAACTAATGATGTAATGTATGGTGATTAACATAACAACAAAAAAATTTAAGAAAATAACAAAATTTAAAAAAAAATGACACACACACAAAAAAAGTACCTCCAGTAAGTGGAATCACATGAT
>NW_027941783.1:0-218 GCF_054177405.1 Leptonychotes weddellii | reverse complement strand
GCATAGAATTAACACTTTCATGGAAGTCCTTCTGCATATACTACCAATGAATCAAGAACAGTGTTGGGTTGTTTGCAATTAAATACAGCCTAAGATTGGATTTTTATTCTATTCTTTTTTGCTATATATATAATATTTTATTTCTATATTTTATATATATATACATATATGTGTGTATATATATATGTATATATATATATACATATATATGTATGTGT
>NW_027941782.1:0-218 GCF_054177405.1 Leptonychotes weddellii | reverse complement strand
AGGGGCACAGTCACAATCCCCCCCCCCCATCTTGGCAGGGGGGAAAGGAGAGGTCAGCCTGTCACAAAGGATTCTGCTTCCCAACCAACTCCTCCCGAGTTTCCTAATTTGGTCGCTTTATTGCAAACCATTTTAGAGAGCTTCTGGCATCCTGAGAGCAAGGACAAACCATTTCTGAGGGTTTTGAGTAGGGTGTGGAGGGCACCGCGCCCAAATTT
>NW_027941781.1:0-218 GCF_054177405.1 Leptonychotes weddellii | reverse complement strand
TTTATACAAGGTTACAAGCCTTTAGAATAAGAAACAGTAAGTAATTTCATAGCCTGCTGGTACCAAATTTACAGAAGTGATTATTCCAACATACTGGTTTATATGGTATATATTAATAGCTTCCAGATTTATTTAAATGAAGTGTCTCATGCATTCAATAGTATTTGAATGCCTGCTGATGCTAGATACTGTAACTAGGTATGTAGGAATTAGCAGTA
>NW_027941780.1:0-218 GCF_054177405.1 Leptonychotes weddellii | reverse complement strand
TTCTGGAAGCCTGTGCAGTACTTGACATGACGCCCCAAGATTTCACATAGCTGAGGACGTTTTGCCTGTGGAGGAAGAGGGCAGAGGTAGTAATCCAAGTGGCACGAGGGAGCTTTCTGAGGTGATGGAAACACTCAATATCTTGATTATAATGGCGGTTACATGACTTTATATCTTAGTCAAATCTCATAGAACTATATGCCTTAAAATGGCAAATA
>NW_027941779.1:0-218 GCF_054177405.1 Leptonychotes weddellii | reverse complement strand
TTCTGGAAGCCTGTGCAGGACTTGACATGACGCCCCAAGATTTCACATAGCTGAGGACGTTTTGCCTGTGGAGGAAGAGGGCAGAGGTAGTAATCCAAGTGGCACGAGGGAGCTTTCTGAGGTGATGGAAACACTCAATATCTTGATTATAATGGCGGTTACATGACTTTATATCTTAGTCAAATCTCATAGAACTATATGCCTTAAAATGGCAAATA
>NW_027941778.1:0-218 GCF_054177405.1 Leptonychotes weddellii | reverse complement strand
TTTATACAAGGTTACAAGACTTTAGAATAAGAAACAGTAAGTAATTTCATAGCCTGCTGGTACCAAATTTACAGAAGTGATTATTCCAACATACTGGTTTATATGGTATATATTAATAGCTTCCAGATTTATTTAAATGAAGTGTCTCATGCATTCAATAGTATTTGAATGCCTGCTGATGCTAGATACTGTAACTAGGTATGTAGGAATTAGCAGTA
>NW_027941777.1:0-218 GCF_054177405.1 Leptonychotes weddellii | reverse complement strand
CTTTGTTACTGCTTAGCATTTCATTCTTCTCATTGTATGAAACCTGGTTCCAGAAAAAAGATTTGAGAAATTCATCAGCTCTACGAAAGATAAAGGATCAGACTGAATGAATACTCCTTTCAAGAGCATTTTGTTTTGACAGGAAACAAAACCTTAAGCTAAAGGATGAAGGTTTCCTAATAAACTTGGTTTACAAGTACGACAGACTAGAGAAATGT
>NW_027941776.1:0-218 GCF_054177405.1 Leptonychotes weddellii | reverse complement strand
TGTAGCTGTTAGCCATTTATATGTCTTCTTTGGGGAAAAAAAAAACAACAACATCTATTCAGATCCCTTGTCCATTTTTAATCAGATTATTTTGGAGTTTCTTCACTGCTAAGTTTTATGATTTCGTTATATATTTTGGATATTAATTCCTTATGAGATATTTGCTTTGTAAATATCTTCTCCCATTCTGTAGGTTGCTTTTCATTTTGTTGATTGTT
>NW_027941775.1:0-218 GCF_054177405.1 Leptonychotes weddellii | reverse complement strand
TTTTTTTTTAAAGATTTTATTTATTTATTTGACAGAGAGAGACACAGTGAGAGAGGGAACACAAGCAGGGGGAGTGGGAGAGGGAGAAGCAGGCTTCCCGCGGAGCAGGGAGCCCGATGCGGGGCTCGATCCCAGGACCCCGGGATCATGACCTGAGCCGAAGGCAGACGCTTAACGACTGAGCCACCCAGGCGCCCCTAATTTTTTTAATTCTTAAA
>NW_027941774.1:0-1270 GCF_054177405.1 Leptonychotes weddellii | reverse complement strand
GCGCCTGGGTGGCTCAGTTGGTTAAGCGACTGCCTTCGGCTCAGGTCACGATCCTGGAGTCCCGGGATCGAGTCCCGCATCGGGCTCCCTGCTCAGCAGGGAGTCTGCTTCTCCCTCTGACCCTCCCCCGTCTCATGCTCTCTCTCTCTATCTCATTCTCTCTCTCAAATAAATAAATAAAATCTTTAAAAAAAAAAAACTGTTAAAAAAAAATAAAAAAATAAAATAAAATTAAATGCTGTATCCTGTTCTGACCAAAACATGCATTATATATTCATTTTGCAATGTTACAGTCTACACTGTAATAACGTATTCACTCTCACAGTTTCTTCAAATCCACAGCCTTCCCCTGCTTTCATCAGTCTTCACTGAGACTGGAGAATGAAGTTCTGCTTCTGAATCTCAATTCTGCAGCTGTCACCCTGTAGATCGTGGAATGTGTCTGTTTTGCTTCCCATTGTATCTCTAACAGCTAGCACAGTACCTGACACAGTAGATGTTCTCCCCCCTCCAAATTTACTGAATGAATGAATGAATGAATAAATGAGTATATGAGTGAACAGATTTACTAATGTCAAACATTGGTCTAGACTTCCAAAGTTTGCCAACATGAAGACTGCCCAATATAGGCTCTTGCTGCTGAGTTATAAAGTATTTTTATCTATCTCACAAAGTAATGAAATCACTACCTTCCAGGAATACCATTTATTAACTGGTCATCCCACTTGGCTGCTTCAGGGATATCACCTCCAGTTAGGATCTGTATCTCTCCTGGATGTGGATAGTCTCAAGATCCTGACTCCTATTGTATTAATTTGTCTGATTAGGACTCCAGCTGGTTGTTCTGCTGTTTGTAATGTATGGTTTCTACTTAATATTTTTTGCCTTTAAACATATGAACAAAAGCTTACCTCTGAAGCCAAAAGTCCAAAGTTAATTCCAATTAATGTTAAAGCATTACCACTATACCATGTGTTGATTTTATTTTCACAGCCCTAAGGAAAAAAAGTTATTTAGATTGAGTTGGAGATGGAAGTGGTCTTATATATAATTCTATTACAAAGAAGAAGAAACAGAGAGATAGTAAATTATCAAAGTCTAAAAAGCAAGTCAATGTGTAACTGGAGACTAGACTTTTTAGTCCAGAGAATTTCATATGATAGCAGGACATCTCAGTTACTACTTTTAAGGTTACTAAGATGTTGTTATATAATTGAACTCAGAAAAATTTTTTAAAGATTTTATCTTTAAGTAATCTCTACACCCAATG
>NW_027941773.1:0-218 GCF_054177405.1 Leptonychotes weddellii | reverse complement strand
TTCATTTGTTTTTATACACTACTTCATATTCATAAAACAAAGTCGGCCAATTGCACTATATACAGTGTAAAGAGGGCTAACTCCACATTTTAAGACTTGAACTCAAACATTAGTCCTACCTCTCGGGCAAGTCAGCCAGGTCACTGCGCCTTAGTGTCCTAGCCTGGAAAATGAGGGCTGACTCTACTCACTTCTGCATTCTTTTACCACAGCTTGTT
>NW_027941772.1:0-218 GCF_054177405.1 Leptonychotes weddellii | reverse complement strand
GAGGGGCGAGCCGGGTGAGGGGTATTAAAGAGGGCACGTTCTGCATGGAGCACTGGGTGTTATGCACAAACAATGAATCATGGAACACTAGATCAAAAACTAATGATGTAATGTATGGTGATTAACATAACAACAAAAAAATTTAAGAAAATAACAAAATTTAAAAAAAAATGACACACACACAAAAAAAGTACCTCCAGTAAGTGGAATCACATGAT
>NW_027941771.1:0-218 GCF_054177405.1 Leptonychotes weddellii | reverse complement strand
ATAATACTTTTGTATCTTATTTGATTTGGAAAAAAAAGAAGTCGATTTAAATGGTAAATTATTGAATTTCCATTTTTGCCTTTAGTAATTTTGTCTATGCCAGGTAAGAGGAAGACTTTCAAGGTGGGTTATGAACTGAAATGCTTAATACATTTTCATCTCTCTCTTTTTTTCTCTCCCTCTTTTTTCTTCACTTTTTCTCCTCCTTCTTTTCTCCT
>NW_027941770.1:0-218 GCF_054177405.1 Leptonychotes weddellii | reverse complement strand
TTCATCAACAAGTATCCTTTTTTTTTTTTTTAAAGATTTTATTTATTTATTTGACAGAGACAGACACAGTGAGAGAGGGAACACAAGCAGTGGGAGTGAGAGAGGGAGAAGCAGGCTTCCTGCGGGGAGCATAGAGCCCGATGTGGGGCTCGATCCCAGGATCCTGGGATCATGACCTGAGCTGAAGGCAGACGCTTAATGACTGAGCCACCCAGGCA
>NW_027941769.1:0-218 GCF_054177405.1 Leptonychotes weddellii | reverse complement strand
CAAACAATGAATCATGGAACACTACATCAAAAACTAATGATGTAATGTATGGTGATTAACATAACATAATAAAATAAAATATAAAAAAAAAAAGAACTTCTGATCCAAAAAAAAAAGAAAGAAAGAAAGAAAGAAAAATGTCATGGAGTTGCTAGCAGTACTTGCCATGAAAAAAAATAAAAAATAAAAAAATAAAGGAGTACGTGTGGTTTAATACT
>NW_027941768.1:0-218 GCF_054177405.1 Leptonychotes weddellii | reverse complement strand
TTTCTTTGAAAAAAGTTGATGATATTTTGATAAGGATTGCTTTAAATGTGTAGATTGTTCTAGGTAGCATTGACATTTTCACAATATTTGTTCTAGGCCTCCTTAAGCTTTAAAACCATGTGTGAAAGTGTGCCAGTTGACCCCCTGAAGCGCCAGGACTGTTACTTTAGAAAAATATCAGAAAAGACAAGGGAGGAAAGCTAAAGCACCAATGACAT
>NW_027941767.1:0-218 GCF_054177405.1 Leptonychotes weddellii | reverse complement strand
GTAAACACTCCCTATAATCCCCTTTGCCTGGACACTGGTTTTCTAACACCCCCAATGTCAAATCTTGTCCACTTTTCAAGATTTTGCCCTTTCTTCCTAAATCATTCCATATTTTTTCAGATGGAAGAAACATTTTTTCTTTTAAACTCTAGTGATAATTTTCATCTTTCTCTTATTATATTAATTATTCTTGCCTTGACCTTTTAGTTATTTATGTC
>NW_027941766.1:0-218 GCF_054177405.1 Leptonychotes weddellii | reverse complement strand
TGGACATAAATGACAGCACCATCACAGGCTCCTGGGAAAGTGCAGATGCCACCCGGGTACCTGCAGGGCCCTTTAAAACATTTTAATAAATGCAGCACCAGCTCTAACAATAACAATTTATCGTTAAACAAACTTCATTAAAGGCCAGCCTCCAGAACTCTATTTCAAGCCCACCTCCTGGGCTTTGAATGAGAGGTGATAGAAGTCAGGACTGGAGA
>NW_027941765.1:0-218 GCF_054177405.1 Leptonychotes weddellii | reverse complement strand
GGGTGATGGAGTGCGTCCCCTCTAGCGTGGTAACATTGCTTTGTGACTTTCATTTCAGTTTTACCTACATGCACAGGTCTATGTACTGGGTTGTGATGTAAGAACGTAATTCTTACTGTGGGTCACGATGAAGAAATATCAAAAGCCACTCCCTTGAGATGCCCTGCAGAGATGTGGGGTCTGTTCTTGGCCAGCCTTGCTACATGTCCCCCGCAGCG
>NW_027941764.1:0-218 GCF_054177405.1 Leptonychotes weddellii | reverse complement strand
GGGTATTGAGGAGGGCACATTCTGCATGGAGCACTGGGTGTTATGCACAAACAATGAATCATGGAACACTTCATCTAGAACTAATGGTGTAATGTATGGGGATTAACATAAGAATTAAAAAAAAAATTGGGAAAAAAAAAAAGAAAAACTTGGCAGTGAATCAAAAGACTTTTTGCATTGCCTTGACTGACTGCATTCTTCACTTTTTAGCTAATTAT
>NW_027941763.1:0-1270 GCF_054177405.1 Leptonychotes weddellii | reverse complement strand
TTTCTACCCATCTGAATCAAAACTATCCTTCATCTTTCAAAGGCCCTTGCAAATATTCAACAATTATCAATCTCTTAGGTCTTGGGATTTTATTAACCTCATTTACAATGAATTTATTATTCACTACTTTTTTTCTAGGTATACCCCCCTTCTTAATTAAATGATAAGTAAACTGGAGAACACAGTCCATAATAAACTCACTTAGAGCCTATTGATTAAATGGCTAAACAAATTAATGTGGTCTTAGAAATGAGTAAAAAGCAAGGAGGAAACTAATTTTGGGAAGTTATAGGGCCCAAACAGCATGGTATATGTTTATTCCAGTGGACTGCATGTCAACCTACATGTCTTAAACTTTAATATGTATAGCGGGGATTTTTTTTGGAGGGGGCATCCCTGTTCTGTCTCTCTCAGAAGTGGGTTTAGTCTCACTTTCAATAAGGCAGGTTGGCTTGACAGTATAGACTTGAGAGATCTGGAAAATCTCTTCATGATGCCAGGCCTCTCTGGTAAATTTACTCTCCAGTAAGTTCCCAAATCTATGCTTTTTTTTTTTTTTCATTAACAGATAAATACTAATGGGTTTTAAATGTCTGATCTCACATATTCACTTTGATTTTAATAGTTACCCTTTTAGGGGATTTTTGTTTTAAAACCAAGGAAGTGATGTTATATCCTGTTTTTGCCAGTGGTTTATGAATAGCACCAAAGTTCATTTCTCGGCAAAGTAATGAGTCTGTAAAATGAAACAAATAAAATAATCGATTCAGAACTTCTTCCATAAAGTGCCACTAATTTAATATAAGAAATGCAGAATGCAGGTCATCCTGAAGCCAAGAGTTTTGAAATAATGCAAAGTAAAATAGGCTTATTTCTTTAGATTCATGGAGTGGGTACAAGTTAAGTGAAGAGACATGGGTAGAAAGAACCAGCTAGTTTATGCTCACCACACTGATCAACTAATCCTAATAGAAATGCCAAAATAGTCTGTGAAATGGAAAAATATATGCCTTTCTACCCATCTGAATCAAAACTATCCTTCATCTTTCAAAGGCCCTTGCAAATATTCAGCAATTATCAATCTCTTAGGTCTTGGGATTTTATTAACCTCATTTACAATGAATTTATTATTCACTACTTTTTTTCACTACTTTTTTTCTGTTCAAGGATAGGCTGTAATCCTAACAATGATTATTAATCATCACACTAATAATAATGCCAGAATACAGAGAAATAAGGAATCTCTGCCTCAAAACATTCATAAGACTAT
>NW_027941762.1:0-218 GCF_054177405.1 Leptonychotes weddellii | reverse complement strand
GTATCAAAGGCTAAAATATCAGTAAGATTAGATACTTGTCATTTCTCTTTTTTCCTTGATGAAAATAAGGCCACTCTTCATAGACATGAAACACTTTTGATTATCATTTACTATATGAGATCAAAGTTGATTAATATGAGCTTGACAAAACATTTCAAAATATTGCAATTTCACAATTAATGGATGCTAAAAAAAATGCTATGTATCAATAGCAAAAT
>NW_027941761.1:0-218 GCF_054177405.1 Leptonychotes weddellii | reverse complement strand
GTATCAAAGGCTAAAATACCAGTAAGATTAGATACTTGTCATTTCTCTTTTTTCCTTGATGAAAATAAGGCCACTCTTCATAGACATGAAACACTTTTGATTATCATTTACTATGTGAGATCAAAGTTGATTAATATGAGCTTGACAAAACATTTCAAAATATTGCAATTTCACAATTAATGGATGCTAAAAAAAATGCTATGTATCAATAGCAAAAT
>NW_027941760.1:0-218 GCF_054177405.1 Leptonychotes weddellii | reverse complement strand
GGGAATGGATTGCCCTTCTAACCTCCTAAGTGGTTAAAGCTTTGATAGAATGGTTGCTAAGGAAAGAAATACTTGCTGAATAAATAAATGAATGAAAGGCTTGATTCATAAACTAGAAATGCAACAGGAAGAATCGGGGGATATTCCAAGAAAGGCCTCAAAAGAATTATAATTCCTGGGGCGCCTGGGTGGCTCAGTCGTTAAGCATCTGCCTTCAG
>NW_027941759.1:0-218 GCF_054177405.1 Leptonychotes weddellii | reverse complement strand
CTGACTGAGCCATCCAGACGTCCCCTTGTCCTTTTTTTTAGTCAAACTTGCATTCACTGATCGCCTCACTCTGACTCCCACCAACAATGGGGGAGACCCCAGAAAACTCCGCTTTGTAACTAGGTGATTTCTAGGGTTCCTTCTGCTCTTAGATTCTGAAATTCTTCCACCTGGCCAGTCCCAGGCTTATTTTCTTTTTTTTTTTTCTTTTTAAAGAT
>NW_027941758.1:0-218 GCF_054177405.1 Leptonychotes weddellii | reverse complement strand
TTGATTTGATCTCTGCCCCAGGCACTGTCTCACTTTGAGAATCCTTTCAGATTGGAGGGATTGGAAATGAGAAATAGTTAGACTTTCAACCCAGCAATTCCTCATCCTCCTACGGTCCCTTTAAATTTTTCTTGAATATCTGCTCTCTCCCACATCTTTCCAGCTAAAAGAAGCCACCTGACCCTTCTCACGTTCTACGTGAAAATCATCTTTCCATG
>NW_027941757.1:0-218 GCF_054177405.1 Leptonychotes weddellii | reverse complement strand
GGGATCAAGTCCCACATCAGGCTCTCTGCTCAGCAGGGAGTCTGCTTCTCCCTCTCACTCTCCCTCTCTCTCAGATAAATAAAATCTTTAAAAAAAAATAGAATGAAGGTACCAAGAAGGGTTCATAAATGAAGGAATTTCTATATAAATTGTGATGTAGCCAAACAAAAGAACACTATACACCTGTTAAAAAGTATGAGATATATTTGATGAGTGTG
>NW_027941756.1:0-218 GCF_054177405.1 Leptonychotes weddellii | reverse complement strand
GGCTTCTCCTCCTCCCTAGTTGCCTCTTCAAGTTTTCTGATACTCTCATCTCCTAATAAAGGAACTTAACTGGCTGACTTAGTGGTGGGAAATTTTTGCACAGAGGGGAAGAATGCTGGGATCAGTGTGAAGGTTCATAATGAATACCAGAGTGATTTACACTTTGTAAAGCAGTATTAAGCATAAAAAAAAAAAAAAATCACATTTTTTTTTTTTTG
>NW_027941755.1:0-218 GCF_054177405.1 Leptonychotes weddellii | reverse complement strand
TTTTTTTTTTTTTTTTTTTTTTATTTGCGAGAGAGAGAATGAGAGACAGAGAGCATGAGAGGGAGGAGGGTCAGAGAGAGAAGCAGACTCCCCGCCGAGCAGGGAGCCCGATGCGGGACTCGATCCCGGGACTCCAGGATCATGACCTGAGCCGAAGGCAGTCCCTTAACCACCTGAGCCACCCAGGAACCCTAAGCCAAAAATGTTTTAAAACACAC
>NW_027941754.1:0-218 GCF_054177405.1 Leptonychotes weddellii | reverse complement strand
GGATACCAGATGTTGGGCTGCAGTTCAACAGGCCACAAGAGGAGTTACAACAGAGTTTATTACTCACTGGTCCTGGAGGAGTACCTGGCATGCCTGGGTGGGGGCAGGGGGCAGCCTTGGAGGGAGAGTACAGAGAGAGAAGCAGGCCCTGGGGTACATTGTCTTCATTAGAGTCTATGGTGGAGGGCTTTGGGGTTCCTGGGCCACCAAGGCCAGGT
>NW_027941753.1:0-218 GCF_054177405.1 Leptonychotes weddellii | reverse complement strand
GTAGATTGAGTCCTGATATTAAATCCTTTGCCTATTATTATGATAAAGATAATAAACAAATATTAAATCAAATAACTTTACCTATAAATTTTGAGTCCTTACAAATTGCAAGCCCAAAAATTTGTATTTCAGTAGAAGAAGAAAATATAGTTAAAGAAAGCTGTAGTGTTTTCATTTCAAGTGGCCTATCTGGCATGAATGGCAAAGAACTTTCATTC
>NW_027941752.1:0-1270 GCF_054177405.1 Leptonychotes weddellii | reverse complement strand
TGACCATCAACTTCATATAGACTGCTATATGCATAGGATGTTATGTATCAACTTAATGGTAACCACAAGTCAAAAACTTGTGACAGATACGCAAAAGAAATTAAGAGAGGAAATCCAGTCACTAAGAAAAGGCACCAAACCACAAGGGAAGAGAGCAAGAGAAGGAACAGAACCACAGTAACTATAAAACAGGTAACAAAATGGTAGTGAGTACATACCTATCACTGATTACTTTGAATGTAGGCGACCTAAACCCATTCCAATCAAAAGACCTAGGGTGACAGAATGGATAAAAAAGCAAGATCCATCTATATGCTGCCTGCAAGAGACACTCTAAACCTAACGACTCCTGCAGATTAAAAGTGAAGGTACAGAAACACACTTCTGCAAATGGAAGGGAGGAAAAAAAAGCTGGGGTAGCAATACTTATATCAGACAAAATAGACTCCGAGACTATAGCGAGAGATAAGAACACTATGTAATGATAGAGGGAACAATCCATCAGGAAGATACAGCAATTGTAAATATTTATGCACAACATGGGAGCACCCAAATACAGAAAGCAACTATTAGCAGACAAAGGAAGAATGGATAGTAATGCAATAATAGTGGGGGAATTTAACACCCCACTTATATTGATGGACATATCATCCAGACAGAAAATCAACAAAGAAACTGTGGCTTTCAATGACCCATTGGACCAGATGGATTTAACACATATATTCAGAATATTCCATCCAAAAACAGAATACATTCAAGTGTACATGAAACATTCTCTAGAAGAGACCACAAGTTAGGCCACAGAATAAGTCTCAACAAATTCCAAAAGATTGAAATCCTATATCTTTCCCAACCACAACTGTGTGAAACTAGAAATCACAAGAAAAAAATCTGGAAAGACCACAAATACATGGAGGCCAGATAACATTCTACCAAACAATAAACCAACCGAGAAATCAAAGAGGAAATTAGAAAAAATACATGGAGACAAATGAAAATGAAAACACAATCATCCAAAACCCTTGAGGTGCAGCAAAAGCTGTTGTAAGAAGGAAGTCTGTAGCAATACAGATATCAAGGAGAAAAATTTCAAACAGCCTAACCTTACAGTGAAAAGAGTTGGAAAAAGTCCAAAGCCAGGATAAATATTAGCACAGAAATAAGAGAGATTTAAAAAGCAATCGATCAGAGCAGTGAAACTAAGAGCTGCCTCTCTGACAAGATCAACAAAATTAATAAACCTCTAGCCAGACTCACTAGAAAAAAAAAA
>NW_027941751.1:0-218 GCF_054177405.1 Leptonychotes weddellii | reverse complement strand
TTAACAAAGTACAACTTACCAAGTTTTTTTCTTTTATAATCTTGCTTTTTGAGTCCTGGTTAAGACCTTCCACTGATTGAATCCGGCTCATCCACATTATCTAGGATATCTCCCTTACTTAAAGTAAACTGATTTTGAACTTTAATCACGTCTATAAAATGCCAATATCTAGATTAGTGTCTGATTGAATGAGTGGGGGACTATAGCTTAGTCAAGTT
>NW_027941750.1:0-218 GCF_054177405.1 Leptonychotes weddellii | reverse complement strand
CAAGTCCAGTCTTCAGAGGTCCAGAACAACATGAGATTCCTGATGTGGCCAGGAGAGTAGCCCTCCCCTCCACCACTTGGGGCCATGCTTTGTAACCTGAGCTTCTGTCCACGGTCTGAATGATTCCACCAGCTCCTGACATGTATCCCCCCCCACCCCAACCACAGCACTCACCGGCTCCTTGGGTTGGGTGGGGACAGCGTCTCCTCCATCTATCT
>NW_027941749.1:0-218 GCF_054177405.1 Leptonychotes weddellii | reverse complement strand
GTATGGGGATTAACATAATAATAAAATAAATAAATAAATAAATAAATAAAAAATACATATCTTAGAAATAATAATGCCTTTCAAATAATGAAATAATTATTAGATTTATTTGCTCAGGCATTTCTTATTCAACAGTTTTCAGCCTTAAAACTAGATTTTCATTTATTCATTCATTTTTAAAAATATTATTGAATAACTACTATATGCCACCTCTGGTG
>NW_027941748.1:0-218 GCF_054177405.1 Leptonychotes weddellii | reverse complement strand
TTTTTATGCTAACACCACAATGTCTTGGTTACTATAGCTTTGAAATGTAGTTTGAAATCAGAGGCATTAGTGTCCCCAGCTTTGTTCCTATTTCTCAAGATTGCTTTGGCTATTCAGGGTCTTTTGTGGTTCCATACAAAGTTTAGAAATATTTGTTCTATGTCTGTGAAAAAAATTCCATTAGAATTTGTACATTGGGGCGCCTGGGTGGCTCAGTC
>NW_027941747.1:0-218 GCF_054177405.1 Leptonychotes weddellii | reverse complement strand
GTCCTGGGATCGAGTCCCACATCGGGCTCCCTGCTCGGTGGGAAGCCTGCTTCTCCCTCTCCCACTCCCCCTGCTTGTGTTCCTGCTCTCGCTGTCTCTGTCTCTGTCAAATAAATAAATAAAATCTTTAAAAAAAAAAAAACTGCTTTATGACGGTATCATGCTATGTACACTTAAGGGGTTACAACTGTTCTTATTTTTACTGTTTTAGCCTATAT
>NW_027941746.1:0-218 GCF_054177405.1 Leptonychotes weddellii | reverse complement strand
GTATGGGGATTAACATAAGAATAAAATAAATAAATAAATAAATAAATAAAAAATACATATCTTAGAAATAATAATGCCTTTCAAATAATGAAATAATTATTAGATTTATTTGCTCAGGCATTTCTTATTCAACAGTTTTCAGCCTTAAAACTAGATTTTCATTTATTCATTCATTTTTAAAAATATTATTGAATAACTACTATATGCCACCTCTGGTG
>NW_027941745.1:0-218 GCF_054177405.1 Leptonychotes weddellii | reverse complement strand
TCTGTATAACAATTGACCACAACTGCACCCAGGCTTACAGAAGCTGATGTAGACCATTGTGAAGAGTTTGGATTTTATTCTAATGGCCAAAGGGAAGTCACTGGGTGTTTGATGCAGGGAAGTGATTTGGTTTATATTTAAGAAGATCACCCTGGTGGCTGTATGGAAGGTGGGTTGTACTGTGGGAAGAACAGAAATAGGGAGACCATTTAAGCTGG
>NW_027941744.1:0-218 GCF_054177405.1 Leptonychotes weddellii | reverse complement strand
TGGAAAGAGACTTGAAAGGTTGACGCTTATTTGCTTTAATTTTTATTGTTGTTTGGAAAAAAAAACCAAAATAGTAAATAGCATTCAGATTCCAACCTCTTAAAAATGTCCCCTCTCAGCTTTCTTAATAAACTTAACCAAAGAGGTAAAAGACTTATACTCTGAAAACTATAAAGCACCGACGAAAGAAATTGAAGACAATACACAGAATTGGAAAG
>NW_027941743.1:0-218 GCF_054177405.1 Leptonychotes weddellii | reverse complement strand
GATCTACAAGGCTATGATTTGACTCCTGCCTACCTCATTAGTTACATATTACAATACTGTTGGTGTTTTGCAAATAGGCCCCTGTACACAGAGACAAGGAAAGACTGAAGAAAGAGGCAGACCACTCCAGGTTGATTGGTGGCAGGTCTAATAAGCAAGGGAACTTATGCGGCTTATCTTGGGCAACTGCAAGACAGATCTCTGCACCTGCCTGCCAG
>NW_027941742.1:0-1270 GCF_054177405.1 Leptonychotes weddellii | reverse complement strand
GATTAAGAATTCCTCCTATCAGTGAGATCATATGATACATGTCTTTCTCTGATTGACTTATTTCGCTCAGCATAATACCCTCCAGTTCCATCCAGGTCGTTGCAAATGGCAAGATTTCATTCCTTTTGATGGCTGCATAATATTCCATTGTATATATATATAACACATCTTCTTTATCCATTCATGTATCAATGGACATCTTGGCTCTTTCCATAGTTTGGCTATTGTGGACACTGCTGCTATAAACATCGGGGTGCACGCACCCCTTCGGATCCCTACTTTTGTATCTTTGGGGTAAATACCCAGTAGTGCAATTGCTGGGTCATAGGGTAGCTCTATTTTCAACTTTTTGAGGCAACTCCATACTGTTTTCTAGAGTGGCTGTACCAGCTTGCATTCCCGCCAACATCTGTCATTTCCTGACTTGTTAATTTTAGCCATTCTGATGGGTGTGAGTTGGTATCTCATCGAGGTTTTGATTTTGGATTTCCCTGATGCCGAGCAATGTTGAGCACTTTTTCATTTGTCTGTTGGCCATTTGGATGTCTTCTTTGGAAAAATGTCTGTTCATGTCTTCTGCCCATTTCTTGATTGGATCATTTGTTCTTTGGGTGTTGAGATTGATACGGTCTTTATAGATTTTGGATACTAGCCCTTTATCTGATATGTCATTTGCAAATATCTTCTCCCATTCTGTCGGTTGTCTTTTGGTTTTGTTGACTGTTTCTTTTGCTGTGCAAAAGCTTTTTATCTTGATGAAGTCCCACTTGTTCATTTCTGCCCTTGCTTCCCTTGCCTTTGCAGATGTTTCTAGGAAGAAGTTGCTGCAGCTGAGGTCGAAGAGGTTGCTGCGTGTGTTCTCCTTTAAGATTTTGATGGACGCCTCTCTCACATTTAGGTCTTTCATCCATTTGGAGTCTATTTTTGTGTGTGGTATAAGGAAATGGTCCAGTATTCTTCTGCATGTGGCTGCCCAGTTTTCCCAACACCGTTTGTTGAAGAGACTGTCTTTTTTCCATTGGACATTCTTTCCTGCTTTGTTGATGATTAGTTGACCATAGAGTTGAGGGTCCATTTTTGGGCTCTTTTCTGTTCCATTGATCTATGTGTCTGTTTTTGTGCCATACTGTCTTGGTGGTGACAGCTTTGTAATAGAGCTTGAAGTCTGGAATTGTGATGCCACCAGCTTTGCTTTTCTTTTTCAACAGTTCTCTGGCTATTCAGGGTCTTTTCTGGTTCCATACAAATTTTGGGATTATTTGTTCCATTT
>NW_027941741.1:0-218 GCF_054177405.1 Leptonychotes weddellii | reverse complement strand
TTGTCCTTTTATTTCTCCCATCTCTATAGAAGGAATTTGTACCTCTTATTGCCAGGCAGTCTCTATTGTGTCTTCTTGTAGTGTCTTCCACGTGAACAGCATAAGTTTGGAGCACTAGTTTGATTATTATGTTTATACAAATTTTAATAAATTGAATAGGTAGCACCATATATATGGAATTAAAAAAAAAAAAAAAAAACACTTGCCAAACCTTTATC
>NW_027941740.1:0-218 GCF_054177405.1 Leptonychotes weddellii | reverse complement strand
TCATAACCTCAGACATCACGTTCATGTTTAAAGTAAGTATAAGAGGAAAGACAGGTGCCAGCTACATCTGAACTTTTTTATTAGAAAAGAAAATGTTTTCCCAGGAAGCTTCAGTTCATCTCATTGAACATCTACTGGTATGCCTTGCTGTGAGGGATGTTGGGGCTGAATAGATTGCTGTAATGAATAAAATCAGGGTTATATTAGTAAGGAATCTG
>NW_027941739.1:0-218 GCF_054177405.1 Leptonychotes weddellii | reverse complement strand
TAGTTTGATCTCTTCTCAGTGAAAAAGTTCACCTTTTGTATCTTTCCTAACTTCAGTGTAAATTCAGGCATATTCATGGGGCGACTGCGTGGCTCAGTCGGGTAAGCGTTGGCCTTCAGCTCCGGTCATGATCCCAGGGTCCTGGGATCGAGTCCCACATCAGGCTCCCTGCTCGGCGGGAAGCCTGCTTCTCCCTCTAATCCTCTCCCCTCTCATGC
>NW_027941738.1:0-218 GCF_054177405.1 Leptonychotes weddellii | reverse complement strand
TACCACTGAGGTGGAGCAACCAGGAAGCACAACAGGTATGGGGAGTAAGATGATGAGTTTAGTTTGGGAACTCGGGTTTGAGGTGCCTCAAGTGGAGGTATGGGAAGGCAGCTGGCTTTGCATGTTTGGAACTCAGGAGGCAGAGGCTGGAGGTAGAGATTGGGGGGTTGTATTAGTCTGCTAGGGCTGCGGTAACAAATAGCACAGGCTGATCAAGG
>NW_027941737.1:0-218 GCF_054177405.1 Leptonychotes weddellii | reverse complement strand
GTTTTTATAAGACTATTTTCTTTATCTACTTTATGTTTAAGTATTCTTTAAAATTCATGAAATGAGGGTGCATATTCTCTGTCCTCATTTAAAAAAGGATTTAATGCTTCTATTGTGTGATTTCAACTTATAATTTTTTTTTTTTTAAAGATTTTATTTATTTATTTGAGAGAGAGAATGAGATAGAGCATGAGAGGGGAAAGGGTCAGAGGGAGAAG
>NW_027941736.1:0-218 GCF_054177405.1 Leptonychotes weddellii | reverse complement strand
TTGCATCACTAACCATTTTAAAATTTTTTTTTCAAATTCAGTCTATTTTGTCTGAAGCACATAAATTTTTGGTTAACAATGCCAGAATCTCTACCCATCCATCCACCCCCAAAACCTGGTTAAATTCTACTACTTCCTTAGCATTGACTTAGATATTCCTTCATATAGGTAGAGTTTTCTGATATTCCTTTTTTTTTTTTTATTCTTATGATAATCCC
>NW_027941735.1:0-218 GCF_054177405.1 Leptonychotes weddellii | reverse complement strand
TCTTACAGAACACGCGGATGCACCCTGTCACCCACGGGCTTGCAAGGGGCTCTTCCGTTGTTCAAGGGAGAATGGCCGACTTCTTGGCTCTCCGTGCCCCCAGCAGCGATGCAGAGAAGGCCGCCTCTGCCTAGGAGCCGGTTGGAAGCACGTTCCTAAAGGTTTTGACGGGGTAGTGTACTTACAGAGCCTATCTGCCAACGCGGCCGGTCACGCAG
>NW_027941734.1:0-218 GCF_054177405.1 Leptonychotes weddellii | reverse complement strand
TTGCATCACTAACCATTTAAAAATTTTTTTTTCAAATTCAGTCTATTTTGTCTGAAGCACATAAATTTTTGGTTAACAATGCCAGAATCTCTACCCATCCATCCACCCCCAAAACCTGGTTAAATTCTACTACTTCCTTAGCATTGACTTAGATATTCCTTCATATAGGTAGAGTTTTCTGATATTCCTTTTTTTTTTTATTCTTATGATAATCCCCA
>NW_027941733.1:0-218 GCF_054177405.1 Leptonychotes weddellii | reverse complement strand
CTGAAAAAGCAAGTGATCCATCTCATTCTTTTACATATAGCTGTCCAGTTTTCCCAGCACTATTTATTGAGGAGTCTGTCTTTTCTCCATTGTGTACTCTTACCTCCTTTGTCATATGTTAATTGATCATGTAACTTTATTTCTGGGCTCTCTATTTTGTTCTATTGATCCATGTGTCTATTTTTGTGCTAGTGCCATGTTTTTTGGATACTGCAGCT
>NW_027941732.1:0-218 GCF_054177405.1 Leptonychotes weddellii | reverse complement strand
GGAGACAATTTAGTGGTTGAGAAGCAAAGATGGCTGCCCTCAAATTAATCCCCAGTGGCCCAATAATGAGCTGGGCTTGGGAATTTCTCTCAAACTGCCATTTGAAAACGTTGATCTTCCAGCAAATAGCTATGGAGGCTTTATAGGAACTCCCTAAATTGGGTCTTTTTCTCAGATTATCAAATTCTCAGCAGATTACATGGTCTTTCTCATAGATC
>NW_027941731.1:0-1270 GCF_054177405.1 Leptonychotes weddellii | reverse complement strand
AGCAGGGAAGCCGGCTGCAGAGACGGAGCCGAGGCTCGAGCTCTCAGCTCGGGATTGCCATAAACCGTGATCCACGGCACAGTCAGGCCACTGCTCCTCCAGCAGGGACCCAACAAGCGGCAGATCCAGGGAGACTCACCTTCCTCCCCCGGGAGGAGTGGCTTGGGAGCGCACTGCAGGGATCTGCTGGGTTTGGAGACTCCACACGGGGTCGGGTGTCAGAGATAGAAATGCTCAGTCACAAGCCGGGAGAGCACGGAGTGCGGCCAGAGCCCGGGGAGACGGGAGTGACTGATGGCTTTTCTCTGGGGGCTCACTGAGGAGCGGGCCCCGAGTTCTCGACTCCTCCAGGGCGGAGATTGGGAGGCCGCCATCTTCACTCTCCGCCTCCAAAGCTGTACAGAAAGCTTGCAGGGAACAAAAGCTCCCGAGAGCAAACCCGAGCAGATTACTTAGTGGGGAGGGGGCAAGGGCGGGGCAATTCCGCCTCCGGCAAAGACATTTGGGAACCACGGCAACAGGCCCCTCCCCAGAAGATCAGCGAGAACAGCCAGCCAAGACCAAGGTTACCCATCAATGAGAACGGCAGAACTCCAATGCCAGGGAATACTGCACATAGAATCCATGGTTTTTTTACCATGATTCTTTAGTCTTTCAAAGTTAATTTTTTTTAACTGTCTTTTTTTTTTTTTTGGATTTTTCTTTTTCCCTTTTTCAACAAACATCTTATCAATCCCTTTTTTAAAAAACATTATTTTTAATTTTTAGAGGCATATTCTATCCCTTCATAGTAGTTACCCATATTTTTGGCACATATATATAAGTTGTTCTCTCTTTAAAATTTTGAGCTAGTTTCTTCTAACAGATCAAAATATATGCTAAATCTCTAGTGTATGGTTTTTTTCTACTCCCCTGCCTGATCACATTCTCTCCCTTTTTTTTTCTTTTCTTTTTTTTAAATCCTCTTCTTTCTTTTTTCAAACAACTTTGTATCAATTCCTTTTATAAAATTTTTTATAATTTCCATCTTTACAGTCATATTCCATCCCTTCATCATAATAACCCTTATTTTTATACATATACAAGTTTTTCTTTCTTTAAAATTTTGGGAGGCACTTTCTTCTAACAGACCAAAATACACCCAAAATCTAGTGTGTGGCACTGATCTATATATCAGCCTGGTCATATTTGATCACATTCCGTTTTTTTTTTGTTTTTGTTTTGTTCTGTTTTTGTTTGTTTTTATCTTTATCTTTATCTTTTTCTTTTT
>NW_027941730.1:0-218 GCF_054177405.1 Leptonychotes weddellii | reverse complement strand
GAAATATGTACCAACCCTGTGTCTCCTGTAGGTGGAGACATTTTGCCTGTTTAATCACTTCACGAGAATCCAAAAAAAGGCTTTGAGATTCTGTGATGTGGGGAATTGGGACCAGGGAACCCTCACCCCACATGAGGTTAGGACCCTCAGAAACTACCTCCTAAGTGCAATGATTAGAAATAATTTTCCCCCTGTCAAAGGAAGCTGAGAGGGAAATG
>NW_027941729.1:0-218 GCF_054177405.1 Leptonychotes weddellii | reverse complement strand
TTTTTTTTTTTTTTTTTTTATAAGAGACTTTTTTTTATAAAGATTTTATTTATTTATTTGAGACAGAGAGAATGAGAGAGAGAGAGCACATGAGAGGGGGGAGGGTCAGAGGCAGAAGCAGGCTCCCTGCCGAGCAGGGAGCCCGATGCGGGACTCGATCCAGGGACTCCAGGATCATGACCTGAGCCGAAGGCAGTCGCTTAACCAACTGAGCCACC
>NW_027941728.1:0-218 GCF_054177405.1 Leptonychotes weddellii | reverse complement strand
TTATTCTTATGTTAATCCCCATACATTACATCATTAGTTTTAGATGAAGTGTTCCATGATTCATTGTTTGTGCATAACACCCAGTGCTCCATGCAGAATGTGCCCTCCTCAATACCCACCACCAGGCTAACCCATCCTCCCACCCCCCTCCCCTCTAGAACCCCGTTTGTTTTTCAGAGTCCATCGTCTCTCATGGTTCGTCTACCCCTCCGATTTCC
>NW_027941727.1:0-218 GCF_054177405.1 Leptonychotes weddellii | reverse complement strand
ATATTCCATCCCTTCATCGTATTTACCCTTAATTTTGTACATATATGTTTTTCTTTCTTTAAAATTTTGGGAGGCACTTTGTTCTAACAGACCAAAATACACACAAAATCTAGTGTGTGGCACTAGTCTATGCACCAGCCTGATCATATTTGTTCATATTCTGTTTGTTTGTTTGTTTTTATGTTTATCTTTTTTTTTTCCTCTCTCTTTCCTTTTCT
>NW_027941726.1:0-218 GCF_054177405.1 Leptonychotes weddellii | reverse complement strand
AAGGATAAACTCTAGCTCCAGAATATCAGGTTGCTTATGATCCCTGAAATGTCAGTTTTTTTCATCTTTAGAATTAAAAAAAAGAAGAAAAGAAAAAGCTTCTTATATCTTATACTAGATATCCCTCCTACACATGGTTGTTCATCACTGCTCTGGCAATGACTTTCATAATTTTGCTGTAGCAACAAGCACTTAGTTATCTGTTGAAGAAAATGTTT
>NW_027941725.1:0-218 GCF_054177405.1 Leptonychotes weddellii | reverse complement strand
TGCTGTTTAGGGCTTAGGGCAAAGTACTTTTTTTCCCCCGTGAATGTCCAATTTCTCCAGGACCATTTGAAGAAGGCTGTCTTTCCTCCACTGAACTGTTTTTGTGCATTTGTCAAAAATCACTGGGGCATATTTGTGCAGGTCTGTTTCTGTGTACTTTTCTGTTCCAGTGATATATGTGTCTATCCCTCCACCAAAAACATACAGTCTTGATTACT
>NW_027941724.1:0-218 GCF_054177405.1 Leptonychotes weddellii | reverse complement strand
TTGGTTCTGATTGGCATGGGGCAGCCCTTGAATATTAAGTGTCAGGGAACGAACAAAAACACAATGAAAGCGATCTGATCAATACTACTGAGTACAGATCTTGCAGTCTTCACAATATCAAATTTGAAGTCAACTACTGAAAACAGGTGAAGATATCAGACTACAGACTAGATCAATGATCAAAGAAGACTGTGGATCTGGTGCCATCAGAACTGTGG
>NW_027941723.1:0-218 GCF_054177405.1 Leptonychotes weddellii | reverse complement strand
TATGTTTAACTTTTGGAGAAACCCCCAAGGGTGTTTGCAATTTAAGCATTGTCTCTAAGTGTGGAATAAAAAGCAATTTCTCTCTCTTTTTTTTTTTATTCTTATGTTAATCCGCATACATTACATCATTAGTTTTAGATGTAGTGTTCCATGATTCATTGTTTGTGCATAACACCCAGTGCTCCATGCAGAATGTGCCGGCCTCAATACCCCCCACC
>NW_027941722.1:0-218 GCF_054177405.1 Leptonychotes weddellii | reverse complement strand
GGGATCTGCCCAGCCTGCGCCTGGAGGGATCCACCTCTGTGCGCCCTGGCAGGGTGGCCTCTGGTCAGTGGACACGGTCCGAGACTCCAGACCAGTCCAAGCAGCCAGAGAGGGGACCTCGGCCCTTGGAGAGGTTGCCCCCGGCTTCAGCATGCCTGGTCCAGCCCTGGCACGGCATGGCAGGGACAGGGGAAGGGTGAGTGGGCGACAGTGCACGT
>NW_027941721.1:0-218 GCF_054177405.1 Leptonychotes weddellii | reverse complement strand
TTCTACAGCACAAACTTTCTGACACATATATATAATACCATGATATATGACATCTTTTATGAAAAGATGGTCATTTTTTTATAGCATTGGAGAAATTCATCCTTTTCCCCAGTGACCTCTGACAATCCTCTGATAAGCAAATTAATCTTTTCAAACATATATGTCAATTACCATCCTTACCAAATTATCTAACTGTCAGGTACTCATGAATCAATCAC
>NW_027941720.1:0-218 GCF_054177405.1 Leptonychotes weddellii | reverse complement strand
GCACACACACACACACACACACACGTGTCTAGCCCTAGAACCATCTAGCCCAAATGTCAATAGTCCCATTGTTAGCCAAACTGTGGAAAGAGCCAAGATGTCCATCGACAGATGAATGGATAAAGAAGATGTGGTATATATATACAATGGAATATTATGCAGCCATCAAAAGGAATGAGATCTTGCCATTTGCAACGACGTGGATGGAACTGGAGGAT
>NW_027941719.1:0-218 GCF_054177405.1 Leptonychotes weddellii | reverse complement strand
TGTGTGTGTGTGTGTGTGTTTGGGGTGGGGTGGGGGCTTCTTAGGAATCAGGTGAGGTTTTAGAGGTCTGGTGTTGGTACACTTAACCCTGCCCTGCTGGTCTCCTTCCCTGTGCGGGAGGGGGTGCTGGGGGGACTGTGGGCCGAAGGAGCAGGAGCAGGATGTGGATCAAAGTCTATTTTGTCAGCTGCTGCTGAAGTACTCAAAATCCCGATGTA
>NW_027941718.1:0-218 GCF_054177405.1 Leptonychotes weddellii | reverse complement strand
TCGGGCTCCCTGCTCGGCAGGGAGTCTGCTTCTCCCTCTGACCCTCCTCCCTCTCATGCTCTCTGTATCTCATTCTCTCTGTCTCAAATAAATAAATAAAATCTTTAAAAAAATAAATAAAAAACAATGAACGACATAAATAAAGATTCTATAGCTAACGTGTGGCACATTTGAAAAACTGAAAGACAGCTAGTGTCATTACAGTTCAGAAGCAAGGG
>NW_027941717.1:0-218 GCF_054177405.1 Leptonychotes weddellii | reverse complement strand
ATTACCACCAAGGCAACCAACAACATTTTGGATGACAAATGCTGGTTTTAAAATAATAATAGAAGGGGCGCCTGGGTGGCTCAGTTGGTTGGGCGACTGCCTTCGGCTCAGGTCATGATCCTGGAGTCCCGGGATCGAGTCCCGCATCGGGCTCCCTGCTCGGCAGGGAGTCTGCTTCTCCCTCTGACCCTCCCCCCTCTCATGCTCTCTCTCTCTAT
>NW_027941716.1:0-218 GCF_054177405.1 Leptonychotes weddellii | reverse complement strand
GCCTGATCTCCGTATTTTCATGTATTTCACATATATTTTAGACTATCTGTCCAGCTCTGCCTCTCTTGCCCCTACTACCCTCCTAGATATGGCTCTGGCAGTGCCCTACTCCTCCCCTAGCACAGCTGACTGGATTCAGGCAGACACCTGACTTAAACAAAACTGATCAAATAATCTTTAGAAATTTTAAAAATAGGGGATGCCTGGGTGGCTCAGTC
>NW_027941715.1:0-218 GCF_054177405.1 Leptonychotes weddellii | reverse complement strand
GTCTAGCAAGTAGAGGGTAGCTTGGAGGACTTGTACAAAAAGGATGGTTTTTACTGGAAGGAGGGCGGGCAAGGAAGTTACCGGCAAAAGTGAAGAAAGGATTGTTTCAGGCAAGGTCACCTTTCCTTTGGGGGAAGGGCAGGGGGCTTCGTCTTCCGCTGGGGGCTGGAGAAGGCCCGGGGGACAGAGGCCTCCTTGGTGCTGATCAGAAAGTGGCT
>NW_027941714.1:0-218 GCF_054177405.1 Leptonychotes weddellii | reverse complement strand
GGGGGGTGGGAGGATGGGTTAGCCTGGTGGTGGGTATTGAGGAGGGCACATTCTGCATGGAGCACTGGGTGTTATGCACAAACAATGAATCATGGAACACTTCATCTAAAACTAATGATGTAATGTATGGGGATTAACATAAGAATAAAAAAAAAAGAGAGAGAAAAGTCGCTTCTAGGTAAGAACGAGGGGGTGAGAAGGAGCGGAGGCAGGCCTGT
>NW_027941713.1:0-218 GCF_054177405.1 Leptonychotes weddellii | reverse complement strand
CGGATTCACTTCTCTGCATGTCCTACCTTCCAGAAAGTAGTCGCTTTTCTGTTTAGAAAGTTGTTGCTATTCTTTTCTTCGATCTCCTGTTGAGTTTCGAGAAGTATACTGATCTTACTGTAGGACCTATTGAATCTTTACATATGTATACACCCACATAACTACCATGAGATCAAGATGTAGAACACTCCCAGGACCCCTAGAATGTTCTCTTATGT
>NW_027941712.1:0-218 GCF_054177405.1 Leptonychotes weddellii | reverse complement strand
TCTCACTTAATCCTTCATCATTTGATATATCATTTAAGCTTTTTGTCATAATACCCTCAAAGATTTATCCAAAAAAAAGCAGCCAACATAAAATAATGACTGGCTGCTAAATATATTATGGGATAGTAGTAGTCGATACATCAGGGGGAACATAAGTATTATGTCGATTCATACGCTTTTCTATAAAGCGGAAAGTCAGCAAGATCACCCAAGACAAT
>NW_027941711.1:0-218 GCF_054177405.1 Leptonychotes weddellii | reverse complement strand
ATATTCCATCCCTTCATCGTATTTACCCTTAATTTTGTACATATATGTTTTTCTTTCTTTAAAATTTTGGGAGGCACTTTGTTCTAACAGACCAAAATACACACAAAATCTAGTGTGTGGCACTAGTCTATGCACCAGCCTGATCATATTTGTTCATATTCTGTTTGTTTGTTTGTTTTTATGTTTATCTTTTTTTTTTTTCCTCTCTCTTTCCTTTT
>NW_027941710.1:0-1270 GCF_054177405.1 Leptonychotes weddellii | reverse complement strand
CATCCAAATCGGCAAAGAAGTCAAACTCTCACTCTTTGCAGATGATATGATACTCTATGGGGAAAACCCAGAAGTCTCCACCCCAAAACTGCTAGAACTCATACAGGAATTCAGTAAAGTGGCAGGATATAAAATCAATGCACAGAAATCAGTGGCATTCCTATACACCAACAACAAGACCAAAGAAAGAGAAATTAAGGAGTCGATCCCATTCACAATTGCACCCAAAACCATAAGATACCTAGGAATAAATCTAACCAAAGAGGCAAAGGCTCTGTACTCAGAAACTATACAGTACTCATGAAAGAAATTGAGGAAGACACAAAGAAATGGAAAAACGTTCCATGCTCATGGATTGGAAGAACAAATATTGTGAAGATGTCCATGCTACCTAGAGCAATCTACACATTCAATGCAATCCCCATCAAACTACCATCCACTTTTTTCACAGAAATCGAACAAATAATCCTAAGATTTGTATGGAACCAGAAGAGACCCCGAATAGCCAGAGGAATGTTGAAAAAGAAACTAAAGCTGGTGGCATCACAATTCTGGACTTCCAGCTCTATTACAAAGCTGTCATCATCAAGACAGTATGGTACTGGCACAAAAACAGACACATCGATCCATGGAACAGAATAGAGAGCCCGGAAATGGACCCTCAACTCTATGGTCAACTAATCTTTGACAAAGCAAGGGAAGCAAGGACAAAAATGAACTATTGGGACTTCTTCAAGATAAAAAGTTTTTGCAAAGCAAAGGAAACAGTCAACAAAACCGAAAGACAACCGACAGAATGGGAGAAGATATTTGCAAATGACATATCAGATAAAGGGCTAATATCCAAAATCTATAAAGAACTTATCAAACTCAACACCCAAAGAACAAAGAATCCAATCAAGAAATGGGCAGAAGACATGAGCAGACATTTTTCCAAAGAAGACATCCAAATGGTCAAGAGACACATGAAAAATTGCTCAACATCGTTCGGCATCAGGGAAATCCAAATCAAAACCTCAATGAGATACCACCTCACACCAGTCAGAATGGCTAAAATTAACAAGTCAGGAAACGACAGCTGTTGGCAGGGATGCGGAGAAAGGGGAACCCTCCTACACTGTTGGTGGGAATGCAAGCTGGTGTAGCCACTCTGCAAAACAGTATGGAGGTTCCTCAAAAAGTTGATAATAGAGCTACCATACGATCCAGCAATTGCACTACTGGGTATTTACCCCAAAGATACAAATGTAGGGATCCGAAGGGGTACGTG
>NW_027941709.1:0-12577 GCF_054177405.1 Leptonychotes weddellii | reverse complement strand
AAAAAAAAAAAAAGAGTTGTCTTGTTCACCATTATCTGCCTGGAGCCTAGCATGACGCCTGGCTCAAAGCAGATGGGCAATAAATATTTAAGGAATAATGAGTAAAAAGTGGGGAAGGACAATTAGGTCTCTTTGTCTAGGGTTACCCTGTCCAGTATGGTAGCCACTAGTCACATGTGGCTACTTAAATTTCAATTAATTGAAATGAAATTAAACTCAAAATTTAGATCCTCAGTTGAACCAAGTACTCACTAGGCACAAATGGATAGTGGCTACTGTCTTGAATAGTGCAGATACAATACATTTGCTTCATCACAGAAGATTGTTCGGATGGGACTGGTCTAGAACACAGGGAACATGAAGGAAGGTATTGGGAAAGGATGGAATGGCATTTTGGAGATTGGTGGTGATCTTGGGAAAGTAGACAACATAATGCTCAGACAATCAGAACATGAAAATATGTACCTGGGATATCCTTAAAATAGGGTGCCTTTTTTAAAAACTGAATTTATTAGGTGCTTGACTACTTAATTCTGCATGTATCTTCCTAGACTTTTCTTAGATCCTTTTATTTAGCGATAAGCAAACTGCTCTACCGGCTGTGTGGCTATGCAGTATTGTAGTTTGTGACTTACCGTTGTCAACTCGTGCTTTCTTCTGTGATAGTTACTGGAAAGCTTTCAAAACTTCTTGAGGCAGGTATGCATATACGGTAGACTATTTAGAATCTCATGGCCAAGTTAGAACAAAGAGGGTTAGAGTGGAAAGTAGAGGATCCGGAAAATTCAGGGAACCAGATGAGTACTCGTATTAGGAAAAACAATCTCTCCCTCTTGAGTAGGGAAAATCCCAGGGCTCCACCTTCTTTGTCCAACCTGCATCTCTCCTTTACCCTCACATTACTGCCATACTCACAACACTTCTGACACCAGATGTTTGTGTGTTTTCCCAAACCCAGCAATTCTGTGACACTAGTTGGTGTCCTACATTTAAACTCACTTCTGACACTATATCTGGAGATAATATACAATCCCCCAGGTCGAGAGCTCAGTCCCACAAGACTGCCCCACTTCAGATGCCAATCTCACCTGTGTTTCTGACCTGTCGGCTGTATCAGAGATTCCCATGAGCCTCTCCTCTGATTTGATTAATTTGCTAGAGTGGCTCACAGAACTTAGGGAAACATTTACCTATGTTTACTAGTTTATTAAAGAATATGATAAAGAATACAGATAAATAGCTAGATGAAGAGATACATAGGTGAGGTCTGGGAGGGTCCTGAGCACAGGAGCTTCTCTCCTCATGGAGTTGGGGGCTATCACCCCCCCTCCCCTGTGTGGATGTGTTCAGCAGCCTGAGAACTCCACAAAACCTGGGGTATTGGAGGCTTCCTCATGTAGTCATGATCAGTTATTAACTTCATTTCCAGCCCCACTCCCCTTTCTAGAGAAGTAGGGAAGAGGAAGGAGCTGAAAATTCCAAGCTTCTGATCAGGCTTAGTATTTCAGGTGACCATCTGGGAAGCCATCCAGGAGCCCACCCAGAGTTGCTTCATTTGAACAAAAAATCCTCCTAGTGCTCTTATCACTTAGGATTTTTTTAAAAAAGATTTCATTTATTTATTTGTGTGTGTGAGAGAGAGAGAGAGCGCACAAGCAGGGGGGAATGGCAGGCAGAGGGAGAAGCAGATTCCACGCTGAGCAAGGAGACTAATACAGGACTCAATCTCAGGACCCTAATACGGGACTCGATCCCAGGACCCTGAGATCATGAACTGAGCCAAAGGCAGACGCTTAACTGACTGAGCCACCCAGGCGTCCCTCACTTAAGAATTTAGAGTAGTCCCCTCTTATCTGTGGTTTGGCTTTCTACGGTTTCAGTTACTTGCGGTCAACCATGGCCTGGAAGCAGATGATCCTCCATACGTCAGAAGGTCAGTAGTAGTGTTAAGGCTACATCATAAATGCCTGTGTCATTCACCTCACTTCATCTCGTCACATAGGAATTTTATCATCTGACATCATCACAAGATGAAGAAGGGTGAGTATAGTACAATAAAATATTTAGAGAGGGAGAGACCACATTCACGTAACTATTACAATATATTTTTATAATTGTTCAGTTTTATTATTGTTAATATCTTATTGTGTCTAATCTATAAATTAAATTTTATTATAGGTATGTAGGTATAGGAAAAAAACATAGTACAGATCTTCCTTGACTTATGGTGGGCGTATGTCTCAATAAACTTATCTTAAGTTGAAAATACCATAATTGAGGGACGCCTGGGTGGCTCAGTCGGTTAAGCGGCTGCCTTCGGCTTGGGTCATGATCCCAGGGTCCTGGGATCGAGCCCTGCATCGGGCTCCCTGCTCCGCGGGAAGCCTGCTTCTCCCTCTCTCTCCCTCTGCTTGTGCTCTCTCTGTCAAATAAATAAAATCTTTAAAAAAAAAAAAAAAAAGAAAGAAAAAGAAAATACCATAATTGAAAGTGCAGTTAATAACACCTAACCTACAGAACATCATAGCTTAGCCTCGCCTACCTTAAATGGGCTCAGAACACTTATATTTAGCATACAATTGGGTAAAATCATCTCATACAAAGTCTACTTTATAATAAAGTATTGCATATCTCATGTAATATATTGAATACTGTGCTTGACTGTAAAAACCAGGATGGTTTAAGTGCATTGGTTGTTTGCTCTTGTGGTTGCTGCTGCCCAGCATCACAAGGAAGTATTGTACTGCGTATTGCTAGCGTGGGAAAGCATCAAAACTCAAAATTGTTAAGTGCAGTTTCTACTAAATGTGTATCTTTTTTGCACCATCTTAAAGTTAAAAAAAAAAAAAAGGTAAGTCAAACTACTGTAAGTCAGGGACTATCTGTTTATATAGGGTTTAGTACTATCTGTAGTTTCAGGCATTCACCCAGCATCTTGGAACATAGCTTGGGCAGATGAAGGGGGCTACTCTACAAGGGTTTTAGAAGCCTGTGTCAGGGACAGGGTCAAAAACCAAATATTAGAATAAGCAATGCTTGGGCGCCTGGGTGACTCAGATGGTTAAGCGTCTGCCTTCAGCTCAGGTCATGGTCCCAGGGTCCTGGGATCGAGTCTTGCATCGGGATCCCTGCTCAGCGGGGAGCCTGCTTCTCCCTCTCCCTCTGCCTCTGCCCTTGCTTGTACTCTCTCTCTGTCAAATAAATAAATAAAATCTTAAAAAAAAAAAAAAAAAAAGAACAAGCGATGCTTGTAGTGCTCTTATTCACTTAGGAAATTACAAGGGTTTTAGAAGTTCTGTGCCAGGAACCGAGCAGAAACCAATATATATGTTTTCTATTATCTCACAATATTTCTCCGTGTAGAATTAAGATTTATTTTATTTAAATTTTTTTTAAAGATTATTTATTTATTTGAGAGAGAGAGAGTGCAAGCAGGGGGAGTGGCAGGCAGAGGGAGAAGCAGGCTCCCCACTAAGCAATGAGCCCAGTGCAGGACTCGATCCCAGGTCCCCAGGATCATGACCTGAACTGAAGGCAGATGCTTAACAGACTGAGCCACCCAGGCATCCCATTTGTGGTTATTTTCTGATCTCCTTCCAAGTGACTTCTACCAGGTTGTGCTCCCAGCCTGCAGATCATAAGCTTCTGTGGAATGATTGAATGTCTTTGAATGGCATGTTCTTTTTCATTCCCTTCACACGAACTTACAGCTGTTATGACCACGTGTTCTGTACATGGGGATAGTTTTATATTATAACCACTATTTCCTGTACCCTTTGTGGAGAATCCAGCCTAGAAGGTAGCAGGTTTTATTTTGATAGTTTTCTGTCACAGAATATTATGGTTAACAATGTAGCTCACAGTTGTTTTGGGGGATGGTTTGACATTTGTAAAGTGAGGTACAGGATTATCACTCAGGAGCCCACATAGTGTCTTTGTCAGAATTTGCCAAACAAAATTCTAGACAACTGGCATAGGATCCAGAAGGACAGAGAATCATCCTGGGCAGCCTTCCCAACTTTCTTAATTTTAGCACAAGAGGTTATTTACATCCAGAGTATATAGCAGTCTGTGTTGATTTGTGGGTAAAAATACTAAAGGAAAAAAATATGGAGGCATTCCATTAGAAATGCAGAGTCTAAATTGTGCTACCTCCTTGATTTAGTAAGTCTGTCCCTTTTACTTAGTGATTATATAATAAAAATTCGTAAAAATATTTAGAACTTCTGGTTAGACTTAAAACACATATTTCATAAGTTCTTTAATGAAACAGAAAGCAGACTGGTGTTTGCCAGAGCATGGGGGGAGGGTATTGTAGGTTGTAACTGCTGAGTGGGTACAGGGTTTTATTTTGGGGTGAGGACGATGTTTTGAAACTAGATAGAGCCGGTGGTTGCACACATTGTGAACATACTAAAATGTCACTGAATTGCTCATTATAAAATGTTTAATTTTATGATGTGTGAATTTCACTTTAATAAAAAGAAAGCAAAGAAAAGAAAGAAAAAACCCAATCCAAAACACACATACAAAAAACTTCCAAGTTCCAACTTTCCGAAGTCATGGCCTTACAAAACAGTAGGCCATTTGCTTCCAGAACAAAGTAACACAAATAAAAACCAGACGGATAACCTTGTTCTTTAGCCTTTAAAATTATTAGGCATGTTTAGTACTTTTCAGAAGGAGCACGATACTACCTGCGTCACTTTATGACTGCAAGTTTTTACTGACTTATGGGAGCGTCAGCAATTCTTTCTTCTCATGTTACCCATGTAGTTTTCACGCACCCGTATGTTGTTTGAACTCAGTGAAGGATATTTTTATCTTTATGAGGATGGATTTCATTGTACTACTATGTTCTCTCTAACTTGGTTTGGTACATGGGCTTTAATAACTTTCACTGTTCATATTCTTTGGTTTGTTATTGCTTCTGCCCTCTCTCATGTTATGAGTATGTATTTGTTTAATATGAAAAATGCATCAATGGCATTTATCCTTTTGGTGTGGTGATCAAACAAGGACTTTTCCTGTAGCAATAGACAGTTGTGAAGTGAATGTAATGTCTAAGCTAAGTTGATGATGGTGATTTATATTGGCTCATATTTAATTTATGGGAAGGTATAATAGTTCATACAAAAGATTTTAGCAACTAAATTAAAAAAAAAATCTTTTAAAGCCCCGTGGCTCAGGATCCCTGGGCCTACTAAATGGTGTTACACAGATGAATGTTTTTCTTGCAACCTAAGGGTCTGTGTTGAATTTGCAGTTTATTGCCCGCCCCTTTTTTTCCCAGTTCAGCTGAAAATATTTTAAGTTTCTGGAAGAGCAACAGGTGTTTTAGTAAAGTGTTTGGCCTATTGCCACAGTCCATCTGAAAAGGGGAACTATGAACGTTTGAGTGTCAGCCTCCTACTTGACTCACATAATCTAGCGTTAAGTTCAGCTCTGTCCTCTCCTGGCTGTGTGATTCTGACAAGTTACTTAGACCTAATCCTCAGGTACTACGGCTTTAAAACGGTGCTAACAGAAAAGTACCTCAAACACAGGGGTATTGGTCAGATGTCATGCAGTGAAAAGTACTCAGATTTCTTTTTTTTTTTTAAGATTTTATTTATTTATTTGAGAGAGAGAGAGGGTGAGAGCATGAGAGGGGGAGGGTCAGAGGGAGAAGCAGACTCCCTGCCGAGCAGGGAGCCCGATGCGGGACTCGATCCCGGGACTCCAGGATCATGACCTGAGCTGAAGGCAGTCGCTTAATCAATTGAGCCACCCAGGTGCCCCAAAAGTACTCAGATTTCATGCAATGAAGTACTTTATGCTTATTTCTAAGTATACAGTATACTATATAGTATATACTTAGAATATATACTATATACTTAGTATACTTAGTATCTATACTAAGTATATACTTATTTCTAAGTATAAAGTACTTAATATAGTATCTGGTGTACAGTTAGTGCTCACATTATTGTAATTGCTATTGTTATCTCTGGTTTCCTAAAAAGTAGGCCAGTATTCCAGGCCCACCCTGTTGGCCTTTTCCCTAGTTGGTAAGAGATATGGGCATTTTACCCTTGGCTGTGAGACATTTGGCACTTACCAAGAGATCTTTCCCAATTTCCAAATTAAAGAATCTCCAAAGGTGAGGTGTTATAACGGATTCTTCTTTACAGTGTCATTTTTAGCTCAGAGGCACAATTTATTCTAAATCTGCAGCTGAGACAAATGTAGGCAGTAATCACATGCATCCAAAGTTAGTCTTACTCTTGTCTGGGAAGAATGGAAGAGGAAGCTTTAAAACTCTGGTTTCTGGAGTTCTCAGGTTACTTTTTGTTGTTGTCATTTTTCAGCTTTTTAATAGGGGATAGAACTTACAGATGCTATTTTGTGATCTTGAGGAAGAAAGTCATATATCAAGAAAGTTAGAGCAAAAATATAGAAGGACCTGGGTCCTTGGTGACATATCAGCTCCGTAGAGATTCCCCCTAGACTCGTGGCATGAAGTAAGTTGATCCTTCTCAGATGATTTAAGCATCTTTAGGACTGAATGCGATCTTAACTAAAATGCCTCAGGTGTCTCCTAGTTGCATTTGGTAGGTGCATTGAACAGGTACAATGGCTCAATTCCATGGAACGACTCTAATGATAGATATATTGTAGAGAAACTTTGGCAGGCTTGTCCTTCAACCTTCATCCTGTAGCTGACTGCTGAGGGACTTCACTAACCCTCTGTCTGTACCAACCCTGTGATTGCCTGTTAACGTAGTTGATTTCTATGCTGAAGCTAGCTAATGAAACAGCTGTAAATTGTACAAGAAAGAAAATAATACACTTTTTTTTCACACACACACAATCTTCTTGTGTATTTAAGCAATGCTTTTTATTGAGATACTTAGCTTGGTCAGTAGAAAGTTCAGCCCTTTGTAGTTAATGACATTAAAATTAAGTGGCATTTTATGGCATTTATCTTATGTCAGTGGGATCTGTTTCATCAGCTTTTTCTTCGCATTGCCCAGTATCAAGTCACCATTTTGCTCCGGAGGCACCACTGTGTTCTATGTGACTTGTGCCCCTGGATTTGTTCTGTGGCACTACTTCTTTTTTGTGGGAAATGATAGCTTTTGCCCTGAAACCACGTATGACAAAGGCTTTTCTTAAAGTATTTGTCTTCTTTGCTTATAAGGCAACAAAACTGCCCAATCCAGCCTCTGTTGGTTCCATTTATTCGTTATTTTTGGAAATGGTCTGTTTTCTGGCAAGGATGCACATTAATCTTAGGCAAGTGAAGCTTTTAGTATCCGGGCATCTTTAACTCTTTAATCATTTAATGAAATGGTCGGGAAGAGTATTGATTACACCTTCTAGCCTGGAGAAAATTAGGACTCCATCATGGTTTTTGGGGTATTTCTCTTAGAATTGTCTTCCATGCTGCATTTTCAATGCTTTCATTGTTTGCTATTCTATTTCTCAGTCTTCAGGTAGACAGATTTGCTATATATTTTATTAGAATGAAATGAGACTCAAGTAACTCTGAGTTTCTAACTATTGTGAAATGTTTTTTATTACCTCGTATAATTTTCTCTTTTTTTCTACAGAGTAATTGCCCTAAGTTGTCAAAACTATTGATTCTTTATTAGTGTTCCTACTTAACCTTAAATAATGTGCATCCTTTCTTGTTCTCTGACAGCAAATTATTCCCCTTGTACAAGCTTTGTTCAGCTTGTATTTAGCTCTTTTCCTTGTTCCTGCCTTCTGTTCATCAAGTTAGTGTAGAGCTATTGGAAAGAACATAATGAGCTATACTGGGTTTCAGTTAGAGGCTGTTTAATGTGTTATACCTCTCTATTTTGACAAACTTCTTGCTTGTGCAACATAGAATTATTATTACACAAATGTATAATATGCAATTTTCATATATTTGAAAAGTTAATTTTTATGTTATGCGGAAATCTCAAGGTAGTTCCATTTAGTAAATATTAAGGCTTTTATTGAATGAATCTCTTTTACCTAATAACAAAACTATAATGTTTCTCATTTGTCATTTAAAAAAAATCTCAGAAACAAATTGATGGCTTTTTGTGTATGTTTTGTATTAAGAACATTTCAGAGCTGCTGCTGAAATCCTCATCTTTTCAAGTTTTGTTAATGCTTTAATTTTAATCTTCATGGGGCATCACAGTGGACGAGTCTCTGCGTGCTAGGAGACAATTAACAATTTACATTTGTTTAACCCATTTTGAGCACTAATGCTTTTTTTTTTTGTGCTGTGGTTATGCAATTTTGAGCTCAATTTTTCATACAACTCATTAATACTTATCACTAATAATAGATATTTTAAAAATAACACATTTTTAAAAAACTGAAATTCAATTAGCCAACATAGTTTCAGATGTAGAGTTCAGTTATTCGTCAGTTGCGTATAACACCCAGTGCTCATCACAGCACATGCCCTCCTTAATGCCCATCACCCAGTTACCCTATCCCCCCACCCACCTCCCCTCCAGCAACCCTAAGTTTGTTTCCTATAGTTAAAGAGTCTCTCATGGTTTTTCTCCCTCTCTGATGACTTCCCATTCACTTTTCCCTCCCTTCCCCTATGGTCCTCTGTGCTGTTTCTTATATTCCACATAGGAGTGAAACCATATAATAATTGTCTTTCTCTGATTGACTTATTTTGCTTTTAGAGAGAAGAGATTTTTGGGTTTTGTTTGCTCAGCATAATACCCTCCAGTTTCATCCATGTCGACATAAATGGTAAGTATTCATCCTTTCTGATGGCAGAGTAATATTCCATTGTGTGTGTGTGTGTGTGTGTGTGTGTGTGTGTGTGTGTATCACCTCTTCTTTATCCATTCATCTGTTGGTGGACATCTAGGCTCCTTCCACAGTTTGGCTATGTGGACATTGCTGCTATAAACATTGGGGTGCAGGTGCCCCTTCGGATCACTATATTTGTATCTTTGGGGTAAATCCCTAGTAGTGCAATTGCTGGGTTATAGGGTAGCTCTATTTTTAACTTCTTGAGGAACCTCCATACTGTTTTCTAGAATGGCTGTACCAGCTTGCATTCCCACCAACAGTGTAAGATATCACACTTCAATTACAAAAGCAGCATACAATTAAAAATGCAAACAAAATGAAGAAAAATAAAATTCATCCTTAATCCTACCACTCAGAGATAATGGTAAATTTATTGTGTTTTCTTTTAATGTAAGAGAAGAGTAATATAAATATTATACATATATTATACATATATTATAATTATAAATATATATAATATATGTAAATAATATACAGATTTTCACAAAGATAAGATCACATTATTTTGTTTTGGATTCTTATTTAAGTGGTAGTAGACATCAGCCATTTTTTAAAAAAGGGAATTAAAACTACTATTTCTTTAATAAAAATACATGTTTAATATAGAAGAATGAAGAAATAATGGAAAAATATTAGCTTTTAAAAGTGAGTGTGGGTGGGGCGCCTGGGTGGCTCAGTTGGTTGGGCGACTGCCTTCGGCTCGGGTCATGATCCTGGAGTCCCGGGATCGAGTCCCGCATCGGGATCCCTGCTCGGCGGGGAGTCTGCTTCTCCCTCTGACCCTTCCCCCTCTCATGTGCTCTCTCTCTCAAATAAATAAATAAAATCTTTAAAAAAAAAAAAAAAGTGAGTGTGGGTGTATATATGTGTAAATGATGTGTATGTTTTTATAGACAATATCATATTTTAGATTCTGTTTTATACATACATTTTCAGTAAATTGTATCTACACCTCTAATGTCTATAGACATCTAAATCATAATTTTTAAAAAAGATTTTATTTATTTTATTTATTTATTTTTTAAATATTTTATTTATTTGACAGAGAGAGAGACAGCGAGAGAGAGAGCACAAGCAGGGGGAGTGGGAGAGGGAGAAGCAGGCTTCCCGCTGAGCAGGGAGCCCGATGTGGGACTCAATTCCAGGACCCTGGAACCACAACCTGAGCCGAAGCAGATGCTAAATGACTGAACCACCCAGGCGCCCCTTATTTATTTATTTTTAGAGAGAGAGAGTGCTCAAGCAGGGGAGAGGAGCAGAGGCGGAGGGAGAGGGAGGGGAGAAAATCTCAAGCAGACTCTGTGCTGAGTGCTGGGCCTGATTTCATGACCCTGAGATCATGACCTGAGCTGAAACTAAGAGTCCGACACTTAACTGACTGAGCCACCCAGATGCCCCCTAAATCATAATTCTTGACTGGGCAATAACTTCACTATATAATGTACCATCATTTATTTACCAAATTCTGTGTTGAATAGTAGGTCATTTTAATTTTTTTGCTATTATTTACTTTGCCTCAGTTGACCTTGCTGAACATACAATTTATTTATTTATTTATTTATTTATTAAAGATTTTATTTATTTATTTGAGAGAGAGAATGAGAGACAGAGAGCACAAGAGGGAAGAGGGTCAGAGGGAGAAGCAGACCTCCCACTGAGCAGGGAGCCCGATGTGGGACTCGATCCCGGGACTCCAGGATCATGACCTGAGCCGAAGGCAGTCGCTTAACCAACTGAGCCACCCAGGCGCCCCATACAATTTATTTTTTTTAAAGATTTATTTATTTATTTGAGAGAGAGAGAGAGAATGGGGGGAGGGGCGGAGGGAAAGAATCTCAAGCAGACTCCCCCTGAGCTTGGAGCCCTGTGAGGTGGGAGGGCTCTCTATCTCACACCAATGAGATCATGACCTGAGCTGAAATCAAGAGTCAGATGCTCAACCAATGAGCCACCCAGGTACCCCTGAACATAGATATTTCAACACTTGTTCAATTTCTGCAGGGTAAATTTTAAGGCTTTGACGGAGAGCACCAAATTATTCTTAGAAAGGTTGTACCAGCTGACACTTTTGCCAGTGGTCACTGAAGCCTGATTCCACACACTCCATGTGCTTATGTTTACATCACTGGATTTTTTCAGGCAGAGTACCTTTGACTGGAAGTAATGGGAACCAGAAAGTGGTATGGGTTCAATATAGCTTGGTTTCAAATCTTGATTCTGTCACTCACTAGCTGTGTAACACAAGCATTTTTGAAATTCTCTGGGCTTCCATTTCCTCATCTGAAAAATATAGAGAATAACAATGCCCACCTCATGGGGTTATTCTGAGGATTAAATGAGATGATAGATATAAATGCACTTAGAATTGTCTTTGGCACCTAAAAAGCAGTAAACAAACACTGGCTGTTTTATTACTTACATAGTTAAAATGATGTGGTGATACATTGGTCTGATGTTGTCATCTTGCTGGTTTGTATATTGTCCCCTCTTAATTTAGTTATAGACCAAGATTTTTTTTGTTTGATTCTTACCATCTTTACAAAAAAAATCATACTATGTATCTATTTTATTTTCTAAACCTTGTAACAGCCCCAAACAATAAAATTCTGACTTAAGATATGAAGTGTAACAGTGCTGTAAGGACTAATCCTGAACACCTTATAAAATGAGCTCCTTGAGATTAAACATCTTCAGCAATGCTGATTAATTCAGGGAGAGAAGAGCAGCTGGAGAGCATATCCTTTGTAAAATTTTAACAGCCAAAACAATACTTTATTTGCAGAGCATGACTATGAGCTGTAGGATCTAACCCCATCACTCTGAATACACGGCCGCACATCTTTGAACAACATGAGGTAGTTGAAGAGTGCTGAGAAATAGTAACTGGCAGACTCATCAGGCATGGAAGTTGGTGCAGGTGGGGTGACTGTGTTGATAGCAAATGCAAAACTTGGTCTTTAGTTGAAAATGTCAAGAAGAAACAAAGAATAGTGCCATCCTTGGACGAAATATTGGCAGTACAATATTTGGTTCCACTCTGCAAGAGTGCTCTGTGATCAGGAGTGCTGTCTCAGATGTGGACAAGATGGAATACTTCAGAGAAAAAGCGGTCATGAGAACTGAAGTCCTATCAGTCAAAGAAGAGTAGAAGGATCCTGGGGTGTTCAGCTGGGAGAACAGATTTATGGGACTCACATTAACAGACTTAAAACAGTTGAGGGATGAGACTTGCCCTATTTCCTTGGGTGGTAGCTAGACAAATGGGCAGAAGTTACAAAGAGGCAGATTCTAGTGATTCAGGTTCTATTAGCACTATTAACATAAATGGATTTAAATATTCTTTGAACAGAGGCACACAAGGTATGGTGTGTGTGTATGTGCCTGTATTTAATATTTATTCTTCTAAAGAGGTAATATATTCAAGAGTTCTGAGGAATTTGTGGATCTGGCAAATTGTGAGCCTATTTAATTCATGATTTGTGAACTGATCAATTTTCTCATTTGAACACAATCTCTTATTTCTCTAAACACAGGTATATTAGATTCTCCCACTTTCCCTCCTTCCTTCCTTCCTTCCTTCCTTCCTTCCTTCCTTCCCTCCCTCCCTCCCTCCCTCCCTGTTCCTCCCCCCTTCCTTTCAACAGCTTTGGGGGCATTGGGAGAGCTCTATTCAATAATGACACTGTGACTGCTGAAACTAATGCAAATGGCTCAATAGAACCCACTAGGTGGGCCCTGGGGTGGGATGGGGGAATCT
>NW_027941708.1:0-218 GCF_054177405.1 Leptonychotes weddellii | reverse complement strand
TTCATTTGTTTTTATACACTACTTCATATTCATAAAACAAAGTCGGCCAATTGCACTATATACAGTGTAAAGAGGGCTAACTCCACATTTTAAGACTTGAACTCAAACATTAGTCCTACCTCTCGGGCAAGTCAGCCAGGTCACTGCGCCTTAGTGTCCTAGCCTGGAAAATGAGGGCTGACTCTACTCACTTCTGCATACTTTTACCACAGCTTGTT
>NW_027941707.1:0-218 GCF_054177405.1 Leptonychotes weddellii | reverse complement strand
GTAAACACTCCCTATAATCCCCTTTGCCTGGACACTGGTTTTCTAACACCCCCAATGTCAAATCTTGTCCACTTTTCAAGATTTTGCCCTTTCTTCCTAAATCATTCCATATTTTTTCAGATGGAAGAAACATTTTTTCTTTTAAACTCTAGTGATAATTTTCATCTTTCTCTTATTATATTAATTATTCTTGCCTTGAGCTTTTAGTTATTTATGTC
>NW_027941706.1:0-218 GCF_054177405.1 Leptonychotes weddellii | reverse complement strand
TTCTAGGTGTTCAGAATGGTTTGATCCCCATCCAGCTGAATTCCTGAGAGGAGACGAAATCCAGGTCTCCTACTCCTCCGCCATCTTGCTCCGCCCCCATGACAGGAGAGGGGGAGGAAATGTTTGTTAAATGAATGTACACTTGCATGACAATTTTTGAGGCAGTCACAGAGGACATTGATAAAATTTTTGTTTTTCAACTGAACATCACTACGTTA
>NW_027941705.1:0-218 GCF_054177405.1 Leptonychotes weddellii | reverse complement strand
TTGTGTTCCTGCTCTCGCTCTCTCTCTCTCTCTCTGTCAAATAAATAAATAAAATCTTTAAAAAAAAGAAAGAAAAGATCTGCAACAAATGGTGCTGGGAAAACTTGGACAGCAACATGTGGAAGAATGAAACTTGACCACTTTCTTATACCACACACAAAAATAAATTCAAAATGGATGAAAAACCTAAATGTGAGACAGGAAACCATCAAAATCCT
>NW_027941704.1:0-218 GCF_054177405.1 Leptonychotes weddellii | reverse complement strand
GTTCTAGAATGTTCCTTTGTGAAAGCTGGGGCAGTTACTGCAAGGGATGCTGTGCCTGGCAGAGTGCCTGACATTTGTTAACCATTCAGTAAATATTTGTGGAATGAATGAATGAATGAATGAATGAATAAGAGGTCTACTGATTTGAATTTAACTGACTGAAAGAAAACCCAGGACTCAAATTCCAAATGAGGAAAGACAAGAATCTTCCAAAATTC
>NW_027941703.1:0-218 GCF_054177405.1 Leptonychotes weddellii | reverse complement strand
GGGGGACTGGTAGATCCTTTGGGCCTGGGGGTGCCGGTGAAACCGATGGTGGCAGAGTGTCTGGAGCTGAAGGGCTAGGTGTAGGTGGTCTTGGGGGTACGTACAGTGGGGGCAGGGTTGGTTCGTCTTCAGGATCTCCAGCTAGGATTTGTGGAGACTGGGGCTTTGGCTGATTTTCTTTAGGTCGCTTGGATGAGGCGATTAAGACCCTGGCCTGT
>NW_027941702.1:0-218 GCF_054177405.1 Leptonychotes weddellii | reverse complement strand
GATACTTCAAAAGGAACCGTTCCAACATTGTGCAAATGAGGACTTGTGGTCTTGGCATTCATCTTCCCGTGACAGCATCTTTCATAGAGTGGAGGCGGGGGGTGGGGGTGGGCGGGCGGGGAATGGGGCATGAGTGAAGATGGGAGGATTCAGGGCCCCCTTATATCCAGCATGTATGGTATTTTGCCCCGCTGCTCAGGGAAAGCCTCTTTTTTTTT
>NW_027941701.1:0-218 GCF_054177405.1 Leptonychotes weddellii | reverse complement strand
AATTTCTCTCTCTACTAATTTGCTATTAGTATATAGAAATGCAACAGATTTCTTCCGTATATTGATTTTGTATCCTGCATCTTTACTGAATTCACTTATCAGTTCTAATAGTTGTTTGGTGGGGTCTTTAGAGTTTTCTGTATCTAGTATCATGACATCTGCAAATAGTTAGCGTTTTACCTCTTCTTTTTTTTTTTTTTCTCTTTGGAGGGTTTATT
>NW_027941700.1:0-218 GCF_054177405.1 Leptonychotes weddellii | reverse complement strand
GATCTACAAGGCTATGATCTGACTCCTGCCTACCTCATTAGTTACATATTACAATACTGTTGGTGTTTTGCAAATAGGCCCCTGTACACAGAGACAAGGAAAGACTGAAGAAAGAGGCAGACCACTCCAGGTTGATTGGTGGCAGGTCTAATAAGCAAGGGAACTTATGCGGCTTATCTTGGGCAACTGCAAGACAGATAGATCTCTGCACCTGCCTG
>NW_027941699.1:0-218 GCF_054177405.1 Leptonychotes weddellii | reverse complement strand
GTCCATGGCTAGTCAGTGGCTAACCACTCCAAATGAATACTCTGGGGAGGATTTCAACTTTGATGGTAGTGATCTCCATCAATATCATGGTATCTGGTAAGTCTGATGCTGTGACATTTTTAGCAAAATGTAAAGCTATATTTCAATAGTGCCAAGGTGGCTCTTTAACCACTCATAAAATGTTTTTTTTTTTAATTTTATTTATTTGACAGAGAGAG
>NW_027941698.1:0-1270 GCF_054177405.1 Leptonychotes weddellii | reverse complement strand
CTTTTCTGAGTACAGATCCTTTGCCTCTTTGGTTAGGTTTATTCCTAGGTATCTTATGGTTTGGGGTGCAATTGTAAATGGGACCAACTCCTTAATTTCTCTTTCTTCTGTCTTGTTGTTGGTGTATAGAAATGCAACTGATTGCTATACATTGATTACTGAATTCCTGTATGAGTTCTAGCAGTTTTGGGGTGGAGTCTTTTGGGTTTTCCACATAAAGTATCATATCATCTGCAAAGAGTGAGAGTTTGACTTCTTCTTTGCTGATTCAGATGCCTTTTATTTCTTTTTGTTGTCTGATTGCTGAGGCTAGGACTTCTAGTGATATGTTGAACAGAAATGGTGATAGTAGACATCCCTGACCTTAGGGGAAAAGCTCTCAGTTTTTCACTGAGAAAGTCTTGCTACCAAAAAAAACCAAAACCAAAACCAAAAAATCAGGTGAACTAAATAGTGTACTTAGTGATTAATTAAGAATCTGTGAATTACACAAAGGCAAATGCATTAAATTAAAGATCATCCTGCTTTTATGTAATAGATGGAAGTGGAGCCTAATTTCTTACTGCATGCTGAGGTACAATGTTTATTGTGGAGAGAATTCTGTCAGAATAAAATGCAGAACAAATTTATTATGTTTCTGTGAGATAAGGAATCAGTTTGATTCAGTGTTTAAAGATGTGACTTGGACATCCAGACTTGCTGATTTGTCTGATAGCTTAGATATTTTTTTAAATTTTATTTTATTATGTTATATTAATCACCATACACTACTACATCATTAGTTTTTGATGTAGTGTTCCATGATTCATTGTTTGCATATAACACCCAGTGCTCCATGCAGTATGTGCCCTCTTTAATACCCATCACCAGGCTAACCATCCCCCCACCCCCTTCCCTCTAAAACCCTCAGTTTGTTTCTTGGAGTCCATAGTCTCTCACGGTTCGTCTGCCCCTCTGATTTCCCCCCTTTCATTTTTCCCTTCCTACTATCTTTTTTTTTTTTTTTAACATATAATGTACTATTTGTTTCAGAGGTGCAGGTCTGTGATTCATCAGTCTTACACAATTCACAGCGCTCACCATAGCACATACCCTCCCCAATGTCTATCACCCAGCCACCCCATCCCTCCCACCCCCCACCACTCCAGCAACCCTCAGTTTGTTTCCTGAGATTAAGAATTCCTCATATCGGTGAGATCATATGATACATGTCTTTCTCTGATTGACTTATTTTGCTTAGCATAATACCCTCTAGTCCTATCGATGTTGT
>NW_027941697.1:0-218 GCF_054177405.1 Leptonychotes weddellii | reverse complement strand
TTATGGGTTATACTTGAAATCCTCATATTTGATAGACCCAATTTTGCTTTTTACATCAAACATAGAACTATTTATTGACATCCTAATAAAAGCTGATTTTGTAAATGAAATGCTTTAAAAGCATTAGACAAGATTCATTTATTAAAAAATGCATGCCATCTTTCTCTTGAATTGGGTTTCCCCCTTGGAAGAATAGCATGAATTACAAGAAAATGCAG
>NW_027941696.1:0-218 GCF_054177405.1 Leptonychotes weddellii | reverse complement strand
GCTTGTGTTCCTGCTCTCGCTCTCTCTCTCTCTCTGTCAAATAAATAAATAAAATCTTTAAAAAAAAGAAAGAAAAGATCTGCAACAAATGGTGCTGGGAAAACTTGGACAGCAACATGTGGAAGAATGAAACTTGACCACTTTCTTATACCACACACAAAAATAAATTCAAAATGGATGAAAAACCTAAATGTGAGACAGGAAACCATCAAAATCCT
>NW_027941695.1:0-218 GCF_054177405.1 Leptonychotes weddellii | reverse complement strand
TTGATTGACTGAGCCCTGCTCCAGATGCTGGGGGCACAGCTGTGAGCAGGACTGACAAAGCTGTGCCCCAGAGAAGCTCACAGCCCCATAGGGAGAATGGCAGATAAACAAGTAGCTAAGAGACACCATCACTACTCGGATAAGTGGCAACAACATGAAATGAGGCCCGGGGTGCAGTGAGTGGGCAGCGGCCAGAGGAAGCTCTGCTGGGGGGTACC
>NW_027941694.1:0-218 GCF_054177405.1 Leptonychotes weddellii | reverse complement strand
ACAACATCTACATCCGCCTATACTTGCTCAAGCTCTGTGCGGTGGGCTGGGGTAAGCAGAGTCTCCCTCCCCTCTTGCTTCCTGAGGCTTCCGGCCAGATAGGGCGTCTACCCCCTCCTGCCCTTCTCTCCTCCTCTTCCTCATCCTAGTGACCACATCATGAGCATGGTTCATCATCCCTGTCAACACTCACCACTACGTTCTACTCTACTGTTCTT
>NW_027941693.1:0-218 GCF_054177405.1 Leptonychotes weddellii | reverse complement strand
GGTGCCAGGCAGACCCAGCGGCAGGTATCCGTCAAGAGCCTTTGGGCTGTAAGAAACAGAAAACCAGCTTCAGGCTGGCTTTAGAAAGAGGAGAACTGACTGGCTCCAGGAACAAGGAGGTCCTGAAAAGAGGGGCTCAAAGGAGGGCACTGGGTTAGGTCATCTCCCAGCGGCCTCTCTCGGGTCCTGCTCACCCTCGGTCAGGCTGGCTTTACTGG
>NW_027941692.1:0-218 GCF_054177405.1 Leptonychotes weddellii | reverse complement strand
TTTCCTGACTTGTAAATTTTAGCCATTCTGATTGGTGTGAGGTGGTATCTCATTGAGGTTTTGATTTGGATTTCCCTGATGCTGAGCGATATTGAGCACTTTTTCATGTGTCTGTTGGCCATTTGGATGTCTTCTTTGGAAAAATGTCTGTTCATGTCTTCTGCCCATTTCTTGATTGGATTCTTTGTTCTTTGGGTGTTGAGTTTGATGAGTTCTTT
>NW_027941691.1:0-218 GCF_054177405.1 Leptonychotes weddellii | reverse complement strand
TTCAGCTGATAGAGAGATTCAGAGAACTTTGATGGAGTTACTGAATCAAATGGATGGATTTGATACTCTACATAGAGTTAAAATGATCATGGCTACAAACAGACCAGATACACTGGATCCTGCTTTGCTTCGTCCAGGAAGATTAGATAGAAAAATACATATTGATTTACCAAACGAACAAGCAAGATTAGATATATTGCAAATCCATGCAGGTCCGA
>NW_027941690.1:0-218 GCF_054177405.1 Leptonychotes weddellii | reverse complement strand
CTCCCTCTCTCTCTCTCTCAAATAAATAAAATCTTTTAAAAAAATAAGAGAAATGAATTAAAATGCAGCAGACTAGATTCAGATTAGGTAAAAGGGAGAACTTCCTAACAGTAAGAACTTTTTTTTTTTCCAGACAAGAATGAAGCTATGCTGGGAGGCCATGATCATATTGAAAGAAATTTTTGGTTTGGGAATCTGTGCTTCTTCTTCTTTTTTTT
>NW_027941689.1:0-218 GCF_054177405.1 Leptonychotes weddellii | reverse complement strand
TGGCTCAGTTGGTTAAGCGACTGCCTTCGGCTCAGGTCATGATCCTGGAGTCCCGGGATCGAGTCCCGCATCGGGCTCCCTGCTCGGCGGGGAGTCTGCTTCTCCCTCTGACCCTCCCCACTCTCATGTGCTCTCTCTCTCTCTCTCTCATTCTCTCTCTCAAATAAATAAATAAATAATCTTTAAAAAAAAAAAAAAACTGTATAAAGAACTTATCA
>NW_027941688.1:0-218 GCF_054177405.1 Leptonychotes weddellii | reverse complement strand
GGGATCTGCCCAGCCTGCGCCTGGAGGGATCCACCTCTGTGCGCCCTGGCAGGGTGGCCTCTGGTCAGTGGACACGGTCCGAGACTCCAGACCAGTCCAAGCAGCCAGAGAGGGGATCTCGGCCCTTGGAGAGGTTGCCCCCGGCTTCAGCATGCCTGGTCCAGCCCTGGCACGGCATGGCAGGGACAGGGGAAGGGTGAGTGGGCGACAGTGCACGT
>NW_027941687.1:0-1270 GCF_054177405.1 Leptonychotes weddellii | reverse complement strand
AACCCATCCCCCCACCCCCCTCCCCTCTAGAACCCTCAGTTTGTTTTTCAGAGTCCATCGTCTCTCATGGTTCATCTACCCCTCCGATTTCCCCCCCTTCATTCTTCCCCTCCTGCTACCTTCTTCTTCTTCTTCTTTTTTTTTGTAAAACACGATTTTAACATAAACTTTGAGCTCTTGAAAATCATGTGAGAGTTAAGCTGTGCTGAGGGCTACTAAATGTTTGATGTACAATTGCTTTTTTTTTTTTTTGGTAAGAGGAAAGTCTGCTTAGAACTTGGATCAAATTAAAACAAAAGGCAGTTGGTTTAGGTGTGAGAGTATGGGCAAGCCTGTTTTTCTAGTCTACGAACCACCTTAGTTATTAAATCCCTTTGCTCCGTAGGAGACTCCTGCTTCAGAATACCTGCATCCCTATGCCATTACCTGCCAGCTGGGAGCCTTTTCAACCCTGGGGCAGCCTGAACGTAGGCATGTGTCACTACAGCACTACTGCGCGTGAAAAGGACTCCAGAACGAGGCTGCCATGTCCTTCCTTCTCCCGTCAGGTGAGGACTCTCTTTGCACTGCTTTGCTTCCAGTTTTGCACGTGACAGAGGCTTCGGAGACTTGAGGCTTCAAATGAAAAATTCCTCTTGCTTCATGGTTAGTCAGTGGTCAGAAGTTTGTTTGTGCGACATGGCTCTCCCGTCTTAACTGGATAGTTTCCTCCAGCATGAGTCCACAGAATGAAACATATGGACCAAGATACCAAAGGGCTGGGGCGCCTGGGGGGCTCAGTCGGTTAAGCATCTGCCTTCGGCTCAGGTCATGATCCCAGGGTCCTGGGATCGAGTCCCGCATCGGGCTCCCTGCTCGGTGAGGTGTCTGCTTCTCCCCCTCCTTCCTGCTCGAGCTCGCTCTTGTTATCTCTGTCTCTCTCAAATAAATAAATAAAATATTTTAAAAAATAAACCACAGGGCGCCTGGGTGGCTCAGTTGGTTAAGCGACTGCCTTCGGCTCAGGTCATGATCCTGGAGTCCCTGGATCGAGTCCTGCATCGGGCTCCCTGCTCAGCAGGGAGTCTGCTTCTCCCTCTGACCCTCCCCCCTCTCATGTGCTCTCTCTCTCTCATTCTCTCTGTCTCAAGTAAATAAATAAAATCTTTAAAAAAATAAAAAAATAAACCACAGATTTGTTCCCTTAAAAAAAAAAAAAGAAAGATACCAAAGGGTTTTCTCCTGGAGGCAGGTCCATGAAGATCTAGCAGGTGGCTCAGGAGAGCCGGGT
>NW_027941686.1:0-218 GCF_054177405.1 Leptonychotes weddellii | reverse complement strand
TTGGCTGCAGACAAGGACAGGGGAGAAGGCTGCTTTGCTCTGGATTCTTGGGCAGAAGGAGGAGGAGGGAGGGCTGTGGGCAGGGGTGCGAGGGGAAGCAGGAGGATGGGGCAAGGGGAAGGGACAGTGTGGTGAGCGTCCCTGCAGAGGCCAGCAGAGCCAGAAGCCCGAGGACCCGGGGTCAGAGGGACGCAGAGCCCGGCTGCTGACGAGTGGCC
>NW_027941685.1:0-218 GCF_054177405.1 Leptonychotes weddellii | reverse complement strand
GATATGAGGAATTCTTAACCACAGGAAACAAACTGAGTGTTGTTGGAGTGGGGGGTGGGGTGGGAGGGATGGGGTGACTGGGTGATAGACACTGGGGAGGGTATGTGCTCTGGTAAGCGCTGTGAATTGTGCAAGACTGTTGAATCTCAGATCTGTACCTCTGAAACAAATAATGCAATATATGTTAAGAAAAAAAAAAGAAGAAGAAGAAGGTAGCG
>NW_027941684.1:0-218 GCF_054177405.1 Leptonychotes weddellii | reverse complement strand
ACAACATCTACATCCGCCGATACTTGCTCAAGCTCTGTGCGGTGGGCTGGGGTAAGCAGAGTCTCCCTCCCCTCTTGCTTCCTGAGGCTTCCGGCCAGATAGGGCGTCTACCCCCTCCTGCCCTTCTCTCCTCCTCTTCCTCATCCTAGTGACCACATCATGAGCATGGTTCATCATCCCTGTCAACACTCACCACTACGTTCTACTCTACTGTTCTT
>NW_027941683.1:0-218 GCF_054177405.1 Leptonychotes weddellii | reverse complement strand
TGGACATAAATGACAGCACCATCACAGGCTCCTGGGAAAGTGCAGATGCCACCCGGGTACCTGCAGGGCCCTTTAAAACATTTTAATAAATGCAGCACCAGCTCTAACAATAACAATTTATCGTTAAACAAACTTCATTAAAGGCCAGCCTCCAGAACTCTATTTCAAGCCCACCTCCTGGGCTTTGAATGAGAGGTGACAGAAGTCGGGACTGGAGA
>NW_027941682.1:0-218 GCF_054177405.1 Leptonychotes weddellii | reverse complement strand
GCTGCCCCGACCACACACAGCACAGGGACCCAGCACAAGGCGCTGACCTGCTGCTTTCTGTCCAGCCTCTGATGAGCTGTCATGAATTTCTAGTCACCTCAAGTGAAGTTAAAGATGCTCTGTACCTTGCTGGACTCACTCGATGTCCAAGCCACCACCCACCTGCCCAGGCAGGCGCTGTGATGGGCCCTCACACAGACGGCAGAACCGTGAGAACG
>NW_027941681.1:0-218 GCF_054177405.1 Leptonychotes weddellii | reverse complement strand
TAGAGCTCAGAGTTTAGCATCAGTCTCTGAAAGCCCAATAAGTCCGCATCCAAAGTAAGGATACACCTGGTTTGGTCGATCCGAGACTTGCTGTTGGCTAGACAGGCACTGTCAACATTTGACTCCATGACTGTCCTTTTTCTTTTTTTTTTTTTCATTTTTTTTATTCTTATGTTAATCCCCATACATTACATCATTAATTTTAGATGAAGTGTTCC
>NW_027941680.1:0-218 GCF_054177405.1 Leptonychotes weddellii | reverse complement strand
ATATGATCTCTACCTTACAAATAAGAAGAGACTCTGAGATGTTCAAGATGTGTAAGTCGACGTAGATGATAAGACACCGAGCCTGAATTCAAACTTCCAATTACAAATTCTAAGTTCTATTCCCTTAAAGTCCTTATAAGTGAGGACAAATTAGCCTCTATCAGGCTGGCCTGACTAATCCTTTCCCAACGAATGATGAAAAATGTTACCCCCTCCCT
>NW_027941679.1:0-218 GCF_054177405.1 Leptonychotes weddellii | reverse complement strand
TCTTGGCTCTTTCCTTAGTTTGACTATTGTGGACATTGCTGTATAAACATCGGGGTGCACGTGCCCCTTTGGATCACTACATTAGTATCTTTGGGGTAAATACCCAGTAGTGCAATTGCTGGGTCATAGGGTAGCTCTATTTTCAACTTTTTGAGGAACCTCCATACTGTTTTCCAGAGTGGCTGCACCAGCTTGCATTACCACCAACAGTGTAGGAG